>NC_139702.1:50436796-50611936 GCF_964188405.1 Protomyctophum parallelum | reverse complement strand
CTGCTGTCTACTGTCTACTGTCTACTGTCTGCTGTCTGCTGTCTACTGTCTACTGTCTACTGTCTGCTGTCACTCCATTCCTCCCTCTACTGTCTACTGTCTGCTGTCTGCTGTCTGCTGTCTACTGTCTACTGTCTACTGTCTGCTGTCTGCTGTCCACTGTCTGCTGTCTGTCTACTGTCTGCTGTCTACTGTCTGCTGTCTGTCTACTGTCTGTCTGCTGTCTACTGTCTGCTGTCTGCTGTCACTCCATCCCTCCCTCTACTGTCTGTTGTCTGCTGTCTACTGTCTACTGTCTACTGTCTGTCTACTGTCTGCTGTCTGCTGTCCACTGTCTACTGTCTGTCTACTGTCTGCTGTCTACTGTCTGCTGTCTGTCTACTGTCTACTGTCTACTGTCTGTCTGCTGTCTACTGTCTGCCTGTCTGCTGTCACTCCATCCCTCCCTCTACTGTCTGCTGTCTGCTGTCTGCTGTCTACTGTCACTCCATCCCTCCCTCTACTGTCTACTGTCTACTGTCTGTCTACTGTCTGCTGGCTACTGTCTGCTGTCTGCTGTCTGCTGTCTGCTGTCTACTGTCTACTGTCTGCTGTCTGCTGTCTACTGTCTACTGTCTGCTGTCTACTGTCTACTGTCACTCCATCCCTCCCTCTACTGTCTGCTGTCTGCTGTCTGCTGTCTACTGTCTACTGTCTGCTGTCTACTGTCTGCTGTCACTCCATCCATCCCTCCCTCTACTGTCTACTGTCTACTGTCTGCTGTCACTCCATCCCTCCCTCTACTGTCTACTGTCTGCTGTCTGCTGTCTGCTGTCTGCTGTCTGCTGTCTAATGTCACTCCATCCCTCCCTCTACTGTCTGCTGTCTACTGTCTACTGTCTGCTGTCTACTGTCTACTGTCTACTGTCTACTGTCTGCTGTCTGCTGTCTGCTGTCTACTGTCTACTGTCACTCCATCCCTCCCTCTACTGTCTGTGAGTCTGTCACTCCATCCCTCCCTCTAGATTCAAGATTCAATAATTTATTTGCCATGTCAACAAGTTGATAGGAATTTGTCTTGGTTCATACTCAACATATACAGACAACCATAGATACACAAACAAGAAGGACAATACAATACAAAAACCAGCAGCATAGGAAATTACATTCCGTTTTTTTTAAAGTAGATATGCATATATCTATGAGTTCAGATGTCTAATGGCTACGGGGTAAGTGCTATCCCTGAAGCGACATGTTGAGCTCTGGATACTTCCATATCTCCTGCCTGATGGGAGGAGATTGAAGAGGTGATGTGCAGGATGGGAGTTGTCTGCAATGATTTTATTTGCCTTCCTAATTATTCTGATGGAATAAAGTGAGGAATGTGTAGGGAGGCTACATCCTATGTTTTTTGATGCGCGACGTACTACTCTTTCCAGCTTTGATTTGTCTTGAGAGGTTGTGTGACCAAACCAGACAAGCATGGAGAAGGTGAGAACACTTTCAATAGTGGCCCTGTAGAAGTGAGTCATGGCTGCTTGGCTGACTTTAAACTTCTTAAGCTGCCGCAGGAAATAGAGACGCTGGTGTGATTTACCTATTATGAGACTGGTGTTAAGATCCCATGATAAGGATTCATGGATGGTGGTCCCGAGGAACCGGAAGGAGGAAACTCTTTCTACCTCTTCCCCATTGATGAAGAGGGGGGGGGAGTCGACTCGATATCTTTTTCCTAAAATCTATAAACATCTCTTTGGTTTTAGAGATGTTTAGAATCAAGTTGTAACTCTCACACCATCTCACCAGCTCCTCTACTGCTCTGCGGTAGTCGGTTTCAACCTCGTTGGTAATAAGACCTACTAAAGATGTGTCATCAGCAAACTTATACATCATAACTGTACTAAAGTGAGATTGACAGAAATGAGTGTATAATGAGTAGAGAAGTGGAGAAAGGACGCACCCCTGGGGGCCCCCAGTGTTTAGGAGCCTCGACAGCGAGACGAGATCACCTATTTTGACCACCTGTTTCCTGTCACATAGAAAATTAAAGATCCATTTACTTAGATGTGTGCTGACGCCTAGCTCCTGTAGGGTTGAGATCAGCTTCCCAGGCACTATTGTATTAAATGCGGAGCTGAAGTCAACAAAAAGTACACGAGCATACATAGGTGGATCTGGATTCTAGGTGTTGGGTAATAGTGTGCAGACAGAGGGATACTGCATCATCTACACTCCTATTTGCTCTGTAGGCAAATTGGTGGGGATCTAGTGCTATGCTGGACAGGCGTTTACAGACCAGTCGCTCAAAGACTTTCATAATGACAGATGTTAGGGCAACAGGCCTATAGTCATTAAGACAGGTGATATTATTTTTCTTTGGGACGGGAATGATAACCGCAGATTTAAAGCAAGCAGGCACAGTGCAGAGTTCAAGTGACCAGTTGAAAATGGAAGTGAGGACAGGTGCTACTGTCTGCTACTGTCTGTAAGTCTGTCACTCCATCCCTCCCTCTACTGTCTGTAAGTCTGTTACAGTGAGTCTGTTACAGTGAGTCTGTTACAGTGAGTCTGTTACAGTGAGTCTGTTGTCTGTTACAGTGAGTCTGTTACAGTGAGTCTGTTACAGTGAGTCTGTTAGTGAGTCTGTTAGTGAGTCTGTTACAGTGAGTCTGTTACAGTGAGTCTGTTACAGTGAGTCTGTTACAGTGAGTCTGTTACAGTGAGTCTGTTAGTCAGTCTGTTACAGTGAGTCTGTTACAGTGAGTCTGTTAGTGAGTCTGTTACAGTGAGTCTGTTAGTCAGTCTGTTAGTCAGTCTGTTACAGTGAGTCTGTTACAGTGAGTCTGTTACAGTGAGTCTGTTACAGTGAGTCTGTTAGTCAGTCTGTTAGTCAGTCTGTTAGTCAGTCTGTTAGTCAGTCTGTTACAGTGAGTCTGTTACAGTGAGTCTGTTACAGTGAGTCTGTTACAGTGAGTCTGTTACAGTGAGTCTGTTAGTCAGTCTGTTAGTCAGTCTGTTAGTCAGTCTGTTACAGTGAGTCTGTTACAGTGAGTCTGTTACAGTGAGTCTGTTACAGTGAGTCTGTTACAGTGAGTCTGTTACAGTGTTTTTATGAGTGGGAAGCTAGTGGGAACTAGAACTATGTAAAAAGCCACCAGTCCTCCTGGGAAAGATTGTAGAATGCGCCCTCTGGGACGTGTCTGGCAGAATGCCCCCCCCCCCTAGACTCAAGCAAGAATGCATACATATTAATAATAGAATCAATTCTACAACACAAAAAAGAGAGAAAGATTTTGTAAAAAACCTGAAAACCACAATCAGCAGGCAATAACAATAAACAGGAGGAGTAGCAGATATTATTTATTTACTTGAACCTGACCTGAGCTCGATTCTACAAAATGCCGTCGTTCTCAAACGTTTTCATGTCAAGGACCCCCAAACATATCTGTATTTGGACCCCCAAACATATCTGTATTTGGACCCCCAAACATATCTGTATTTGGACCCCCAAACATATCTGTATTTGGACCCCCAAACATATCTGTATTTGGCCGCCGACCCCCATCTGAAAATATGTAGTTCCATGCAGGGACCCCTCCAGAAGCAAAGATCTGACTTAAAACGTCTGCTCTGAAAGAATATATATTCAAAGATGTGTGCTGCATTTTCACGATTTTTCAAAAATAGCAGACCTACAAGCTGAGCTTGTATAGATCTGCTATTTTTCCATATAGCTAAAGTATAACATAATGCTTTAAAACACCAAAAGGGGTTCCCGTTCAGGTTAATCTCATGTCAAATCCACATGCACAGCTGATCCTTTGATGATTTGATGATCAACTACTGTATTTCCTGTTATGTGGAAAGTACAGTATAAGTGGACTTTTCCTGCAGTGACACTCCCCCATGTAAAGCCCTAGTGAGCTCAGGATCCCCCCTCCCCCCCCCCCCCACCGTCTCTGTTATGTCACTGTCAACACATCGTTCTTCCTGGGTATGCTGAAGACTGATGGAGTCACAGTTTTTGGTACAAAAGTAACAGATCTTCGGCTGGAAAATGTGTTGACGTGTTGTTGCGTATATATACATTTGTAGCAACCATTTTTGGAAAGTATATACTTTTCCGATACTTCTGGGCCCTATTCCCTATTCCCTTCCTTCGCAGGTGTTACCGATGATGCAAATGAGAGCTCTGTTCCGTTAGTAGTGTGAACTAAGTGGTTCTGAAACTTTGTCATTTCAAGGACCCACACATAACTCTTACCTACGGGTCCATTTGGTTCCATTAGTACACTCTCAGGCCATTTGTAACCCACTCAAGGACACTTTGAGACCCACTGGGTGTAGCAGAGTGTTTCCAGTGAGCCTACATGCACAACAGCAGCAGCACCCTGACTCTGTTTGACCAGAATGGAACAGAGCCTTCATTAGCATCATTAACACTGACTCTGTTTGGCCAGAATGGAACAGAGCCTTCATTAGCATCATTAACACTGACTCTGTTTGACCAGAATGGAACAGAGCCTTCATTGGCATCATTAACACTGACTCTGTTTGACCAGAATGGAACAGAGCCTTCATTAGCATCATTAACACTGACTCTGTTTGACCAGAATGGAACAGAGCCTTCATTAGCATCATTAACACGGACTCTGTTTGACCAGAATGGAACAGAGCCTCCATTAGCATCATTAACACTGACTCTGTTTGACCAGAATGGAACAGAGCCTTCATTAGCATCATTAACACTGACTCTGTTTGACCAGAATGGAACAGAGCCTTCATTAGCATCATTAACACTGACTCTGTTTGACCAGAATGGAACAGAGCCTTCATTAGCATCATTAACGCTGACTCTGTTTGACCAGAATGGAACAGAGCCTTCATTAGCATCATTAACGCTGACTCTGTTTGGCCAGAATGGAACAGAGCCTCCATTAGCATCATTAACACTGACTCTGTTTGACCAGAATGGAACAGAGCCTCCATTAGCATCATTAACACTGACTCTGTTTGACCAGAATAGAACAGAGCCTCCATTAGCATCATTAAGACTGACTCTGTTTGACCAGAATGGAACAGAGCCTCCATTAGCATCATTAACACTGACTCTGTTTGACCAGAATGGAACAGAGCCTTCATTAGCAAACAGAGCCTCCATTAGCATCATTAACACTGACTCTGTTTGACCAGAATGGAACAGAGCCTTCATTAGCATCATTAACACTGACTCTGTTTGACCAGAATAGAACAGAGCCTTCATTAGCATCATTAACACTGACTCTGTTTGACCAGAATGGAACAGAGCCTTCATTAGCATCATTAACACTGACTCTGTTTGAGGGAAGGGGCCCAAAGTTCTTTCCAAAATGCCGTATGTGTCGATTAGCTCTGGTCCATAGCCTTAAGGACCAGAGCTATGGGTCCATTAGCTCTGGTCCATAGCCTTAAGGACCAGAGCTATGGGCCCATTAGCTCTGGTCCATAGCCTTAAAGGAGAATTCCATACTAAAAGGCTTTCTTACCTTTCTTTGTAGTTGTTACGTCCCCACCAAAGAGGTCCAGGTGTTTTTTGTGCAAAAGCTCCTTATTGGCTATTTCCCCTACCATAAGCCCTAAATGAATTGCATTGAATTGAATGGGAATTGAATGGGGCTATGGGGTGTTGTGCTAATTCGCTTATTTCCATCGCTCAAAATTATAATTTCTTTGTATATATCCTCTCTTCATAATGTAAATAATATCCCAAGCGGCACACTTTACTACTTCTTTCAATGGAAATAAGTGAACTAGCATAACACCCCATAGCCCCATTCAATTCCCATTCAATGCAATGCAATTCATTTAGGGCTTATGGTAGGGAAAATAGCCAATAAAGAGTTTTTGCACAAAAAAACACCTGGACCTCTTTGGTGGGGACGTAACAACTACAAAGAAAGGTAAGAAAGATAAGAAAGCATTCTAGCATGGAATTCTCCTTTAAGGACTGAACAAGAGCTATGGGTCGATGAAAGTGCCCCTTTTAACACCATGAGTGAGTATACTGTTGCAGTGAGAAGATGGTCAAATGAATGGAAATTATTTAAAAATATATATATTTCAGAAAGATCTAAACCTCAACATGTGAAAAAGGCATGAAGGTACTTCCATGGCCTATTGGCAGCATGCACAACAACAAGAAATTATTTTGAGGCACTGATTGGTTGCTTGTGGTGGTTTGCGAGATTAGCCCTGCAGGCCTGGAGAAGCAAACAGACCCTCTTCTAGTCTAGAGTAGTACTTTATACTAGGTAATATTCTTAACTTATATTAATTTCACATCCTACCCGCTTTGCATTATTCTTTCCCCATTCTGAATCCCCATGGACTTTTTTTTTAAATGGCGTCAAATGTGTTCCAAAAATAAACAAATGATCCCGACGGTTTCATTGCGAGAAATTGCCGCTAATGTTACCGTCGCCAAATTAGTAACATTTTCACTAGAAACAGACTGTATATCAAATAAGAGTGACTGTAGTAAACGATACAGAGACACCTCCCTGACAATATAACGATACAGAGACACCTCCCTGACAATATAACGATACAGAGACACCTCCCTGACAATATAACGATACAGAGACACCTCCCTGACAATATAACGATACAGAGACACCTCCCTGACAATATAACGATACAGAGACACCTCCCTGACCATATAACGATACAGAGACACCTCCCTGACAATATAACGATACAGAGACACCTCCCTGACAATATAACGATACAGAGACACCTCCCTGACAATATAACGATACAGAGACACCTCCCTGACAATATAACGATACAGAGACACCTCCCTGACAATATAACGACACAGAGACACCTCCCTGACCATATAACGATACAGAGACACCTCCCTGACAATATAACGACACAGAGACACCTCCCTGACAATATAACGATACAGAGACACCTCCCTGACAATATAACGATACAGAGACACCTCCCTGACAATATAACGACACAGAGACACATCCCTGACAATATAACGACGCAGAGACACCTCCCTGACAATATAACAACACAGAGACACCTCCCTGACAATATAACGACGCAGAGACACCTCCCTGACAATATAACGACACAGAGACACCTCCCTGACAATATAACGATGCAGAGACACCTCCCTGACAATATAACGATACAGAGACACCTCCCTGACCATATAACGATACAGAGACACCTCCCTGACAATATAACGATACAGAGACACCTCCCTGACAATATAACGATACAGAGACACCTCCCTGACAATATAACGACACAGAGACACCTCCCTGACAATATAACGACGCAGAGACACCTCCCTGACAATATAACGACACAGAGACACCTCCCTGACAATATAACGATGCAGAGACACCTCCCTGACAATATAACGATGCAGAGACACCTCCCTGACCATATAACGATACAGAGACACCTCCCTGACAATATAACGATGCAGAGACACCTCCCTGACAATATAACGATACAGAGACACCTCCCTGACAATATAACGACACAGAGACACCTCCCTGACAATATAACGATACAGAGACACCTCCCTGACAATATAACGTCACAGAGACACCTCCCTGACCATATAACGATACAGAGACACCTCCCTGACAATATAACGACACAGAGACACCTCCCTGACAATATAACGATACAGAGACACCTCCCTGACAATATAACGATACAGAGACACCTCCCTGACAATATAACGATGCAGAGACACCTCCCTGACAATATAACGATACAGAGACACCTCCCTGACAATATAACGACACAGAGACACCTCCCTGACAATATAACGATACAGAGACACCTCCCTGACAATATAACGATACAGAGACACCTCCCTGACAATATAACGATACAGAGACACCTCCCTGACAATATAACGATACAGAGACACCTCCCTGACAATATAACGATGCAGAGACACCTCCCTGACAATATAACGATACAGAGACACCTCCCTGACAACATAACGATACAGAGACACCTCCCTGACAATATAACGACACAGAGACACCTCCCTGACAATATAACGACACAGAGACACCTCCCTGACCATATAACGATACAGACACCTCCTTGACAATATAACGACACAGAGACACCTCCCTGACAATATAACGATACAGAGACACCTCCCTGACAATATAACGATACAGAGACACCTCCCTGACAATATAACGATACAGAGACACCTCCCTGACAATATAACGACACAGAGACACCTCCCTGACAATATAACGATACAGAGACACCTCCCTGACAATATAACGACACAGAGACACCTCCCTGACAATATAACGACACAGAGACACCTCCCTGACAATATAACGACACAGAGACACCTCCCTGACAATATAACGATACAGAGACACCTCCCTGGCGATATAACGATACAGAGACACCTCCCCGATCGCAAAGACAGTTTGTTTATTTTTGGACCACAATGCTTATTATATGAGACGATTCTGAGATGACCCAATGAGAAATTACCCATAGAGAAATGACCTCTGTGTGACCCAGGGGACGAGCGAGTGACGTCAGGACTTTGGTAGTCAATAAGCAAGGCCTAGCTGGAAGCCAATCCTATGTCAATGCATAATACTAGCTATAACAGTGGTTTTCAACCAGTGGTCTAGGGGCCACCAGTGGTCCTTGAGGGGGTTCCAGGTGGTCCCCAGCTAAACGATGGAGAGTTTGCATCAAATGGACCATTGAGTCTTGAGAGCGTTAACGCTCTCAAGAGTTAAAGTATTGTTAAACATCTGCATTTCTTCATTTACAAGAAGTCTTACACAATTAGAGTAATTGTGATTTCCTCCTAAATTTGTACCACATCAATACAGGATGGAATTGTGGACAAAAATCCTATTCAATGACAACAAAATATTCGTTGGTTTTTGGTCTGAGAGGCTAAATGTCATCAAACGGTGGTCTGTGGCTCACTCACATGCCCAATAAATAAATAATCTGGCCTTGATATTGAAAAGTGTTGAAATCCACTGCTCTATAAAGATACAGTTTACTGTAAGGCCTGTACGACACGGACACGGATCTGCTTTTAGAAAATCCTATTTAATCAGCAAACCAAACAATCACCAGCCATGATATTTTGACGGGTCGCTGCTTTTCTTTTGACGACACTAGTATAGGCTACATGCTGCAGCAAAATGTTAGTCGTGTTTGCTGATTCAATATTTATAAAAGAAAGAAAGATCCGTGTGCTTTTTCTGTGTCTACGGATTTAGTCCTTCATGCACACATAGACATCAAAGGGGGCTTCAGCCCCTTGCCCTTTTACCCGTCTGTAAAACAACTGCCCTTTTCCAGACCTCGAGTGCAGCGTTTACTACACGGTGAAAGAAATGCAAATGCCACTCCTTCCTTTCCATGCCAGCATTGAACATGAAGTCATTGAACATTCAGGAGAATTGCTTTTTTCCCCAAAGTCTCCTGAACGTGAACACAGTATTCGAAAATAGCAGATCTACAAGCTCTCAACGCGTCGCGCTGCGACGCGTTGAGAGCTTGTAGATCTGCCATTTTCGCTATTTTTGTCCAAAAGTGCAATCTCTATATGGGATTTCAGCCCCGTCCCTGGTCCTTCTAATGCCTGATCTATACCTGCTTTGCTCGCCTTAATCTGACATGTGTTGAAGGCTTGTAGATCTTGGGGTGTGACAAACGGGCGAAGTACCAAGTATGAATTCCCATTTTCAACAATGAACTCTGTCATTATTTATATTATTATATAATAATTATTATATTAACTCTGTCATTATTTATACCTTATATAGATAGAGTATTTATACCTTATATAGATAGAGTATTTATATACCTTATATAGATAGAGTTAATGCTGTGTGGAAATAAGTGAGTCATAAGGACAGGCTATCCAGAACATCATGAGTTGAATCTCCTATACTCCTATTGAATTGAATATGAAGTGCCCCAATGGAAACAAGTCATATAGGCTGTCTTGGGTTATGAATCCTCTCAGCAGACCTTATATTGAACTGCAATATTTCTGCAAAAACGTCATTAAACTCTGAAGTATCTACATTGTCTTGGTGAATATGTGAGTGTGCTTTAATACTGTCTAGGAGCAGCAACAGACAATAATGTATAAAAAAAGAGGGGGACGAGTCAAAAAGCTTTTTGAGACATTCAACGCTGACCTGAACCTCTAAAGACATCCCGATCATACTGACAGAATCAGGTGATATACCATGATCAACCTTTCAGATATCTGAAATGTGACGAGTTCTGGAAACGACAGTTCATTTCTGTCCTATTGAACTGTTCGTATAGATGCACAGACATATAGTGGAAACAACAGTTCATTTCTGTCCTATTGAACTGTTCGTATAAATGCACAGACATATAGTGGAAACGACAGTTCATTTCTGTCCTATTGAACTGTTCGTATAAATGCACAGACATATAGTGGAAACAACAGTTCATTTCTGTCCTATTGAACTGTTCGTATAAATGCACAGACATATAGTGGAAGCGACAGTTCATTTCTGTCCTATTGAACTGTTCGTATAAATGCACAGACATATAGTGGAAACAACAGTTCATTTCTGTCCTATTGAACTGTTCGTATAAATGCACAGACATATAGTGGAAACAACAGTTCATTTCTGTCCTATTGAACTGTTCGTATAGATGCACAGACATATAGTGGAAACAAACCGCAACAAACAAATTGATAATGATCAATAAGTCTATCCAACAAGCTCTATTACTGTAGGCTCTGGTGAATTGAATATTAAGGACCCCAATGGAAACAAGCCAATTATAGGCTTTCTTGGGTTTAAAATCCTCTTATCAAATAACCTTGTATTGAACTGTGCTTTTTTCCTGCAAACTGTTAATAAAGTATTAAATGAATCAAGGCTATAGCCGTCCTCTGCAATAAGGGTGATGTCATATTAAAATATAACTTTTAGAGTTTCTGATGATGGCATTTCACTGCAAACTATAAAAGCATTACATTCTCATGGCTTGTCCTCAGCTTAAACCAATAAACCCACACGATGTTCAGCAACACATGTCCATATTTGGAGAACAGGAAACTCCATGGTCAGACTATCAACATGCACTTCTCTCTCAGATAATAACCCACTTCCCTCTGTGAGATAGCCAGAAAGAAGCCAAGGGGAGAATATATATATATATATATATATATATATATATATATATATATATATAGGCCTACAGCCAAAAACAAGACCTGCTTCTCTGATCAGACATGCAACAGAGGGAAACGTTTTTTTGTGTGATTTTACTGTCAAACAGTCACTTCATATTTACACTGACAAAATCCCCCAAAAGTTGCAAAAACAATATGTGGAGTCAAGTGTATAGCCGGCATATCCAATCCATGCTGTAAACCATGTTTACCAAACACGAATGTTTGCAATGTTTAGGAAAAGGACATTTTGACCATTAGGCTATAATTATAAAGCTAAAATATTATGTTGCACTACAGGCCACAATTCTTTAAAAAAAAGGTTGTCCATCTTGTGCGTGACTGTGATTAGAGAAACCAAACGCAACAGGCGCTCAACTCAGTCCAGGATGCGCGTCTAGTCTGACCTGCCGTCTTTCTGTAGCCCAGGCTACAAGTGGCCTGTCGAGAGCAGCCAGACTTAAAGTGCATGCGTTCCAACATCACCACAAAGCGAACCGAACGAACGTCCGTAGCGTAAAGAGCGAATTATACTTACATAATAATCAGTGGTGGTGTTACTATCTGGTCAAGGGGGACTGCAGGTACTCCACAACACGCAGAACAGACCAAATGACCCTGATCAAATACGGGCTCTTACCATTTAAACCCAGAGGAGGGTGCATGTGTGGGCGGAGCTGTCAGACTAGACCCCTCCTCCCCTTTCAACTCTCATCCACAGAGGAGCCGTGCACGCGTCTGTCATCATCAGCATCCACCATGCGCACACACACACACACACACACACACACACACACACACACACACACACGCAGCTCACTGCGGCTGTGGTGGGAAAAGTAGCTGGCTACTCACTAAATTGTATGTTTTACTTTAATTAAAAGTAAAAGTACTTTAATAAGTAAAAGTACCCAATGCTGCAATGTAGAATTTGTAGAAATTTAGCTTATACTTTTTAATACAATTAAGTAAAGTCCGGAATTACAGTAAAAGTAGGCTACAAAAGTTTTCAAATGCATAAAATGCATACAAAAATCGTAAAAACAATATCTTGCAGATCAGCTATTTTCAGATGGCCGTAGTAGAGTATAGGGCTGAAGTGGTTAATGCTTTTTCAAATATAGAATATAATTAGGCTAATAAAAATCTACAAAGTATAACTAGTAAAGTTTTCAAGTACAATATGTGGAGTATAGAAGTAAAGAAAAAATTGCGGTATTTGAAATTGAACTGGGAACCCACGGTTCCCTGCATCCGGTCACGGTACCGACCACTGTACCGCTGATCCACTGCATGTCTGCATGTATGAAATCCTGTTCTGTTCTTTAACGATATAGAAGTGTCTATTTGTATGTCTCTAAATGTTTTGATGAATTGAACATGGTGGACCCTCTTGTAAACAAGTGTAATGCTTAATTGGGTCGTCGACTCACAGTTAACAGTCTTTGTATTGAGTTTGTGCTTGAAATGTACTGTAATTCTGCAAACTGTTAATACATGTTTCAATCAATCAATCAAACCCTCAAGTAAAGTACGACAAATACCTCAAAATTGTACCGTACAGATACTTAAGTAAATGTACTTAATTACTTCTCATCTATCACTAGCTCAGCACCCTGCACCATGCGCACACAGCTGATCTTATACAGCTAATCACATCTTGTTGCATGAGAAAAGTCATATAGACACTTTTCACATGACAACGTGCAGACAGATTTAGTACGTGCACATTACACAGACATCGGCTTATTCTCACCGCATGCTTACACACACTCAAACACAAACGGTTAAACACGCACGCGGCACGCACGTGCGCACAAACACACACACACACACACACACACGCACACACATGCACGCTCGCGCCCAAAGGACCACAAGGGAATATAAGCTCTTAGACAGACTTTATTATGTACTTTATTATATCCCTTTGACAAATATTTGGCAAAGATAGCCTGGTATATTATACAGTATGACAGCATCATATTATTTAGGCCTACATGAAGGCTATATATGCATGCTGGCCTACATCTCATATTTTATTTCTTCCAATACAAATGTCAACCAATCAAGCAGTCAATCAGTCAATTGTATTTCTGAAATAATGTGCAAAATGTTTTGTCTCGTCTGGAAATGACCGCGGTATAGATAGAGGGTATGCGCGTGACATCATCATCAAACCCGGAAGTTATGCTGCAACGCCTCCTGAGTGGCAAAAAACTACTTTCTGGCCTCGACAGCCCATACTGTACATCCACACAGTCATCAGATTGCATTAAACAATGTTACACAATGTTAAACTCACTTTGCATGTTGCTTTGCCACTCGATTTGCTACTCGATGTGGCATTCACGTTGAGCATGCGCATATATACCCTCTATTGGCAAGTGACTGAACGCGTGTGCGTATTTATTTGTAATTAGTTTTGTAAAGTTAATTATTTCATTTCAAATGGAGCGTACGTATATGGCACATATTTATGTGCATTTGTCTGTTTTTCTTGTGCGTTTCATACACTATCCAACAGAAGCTCAAATTGATTTGATTATGAGTTTATGACCTTTAAGTTTGAGAGCTGAAAAGATGAGAGACAGATGTGGGATGAAACCGACCCACCTGTCCAAAACCAAAATGCATTGCATTAGTCAAAACGAATGCAATGTTTTATTATTCTCATTGTTCAATTTAAAACGGCAGTCTGCACAACATACCATGTTACCTCTTTTTAGTGACACTGGGTTTACCATGAAGTCCAGATGTCGCACAAACTCATCCCACGCCAAATTAGGCAGCCAGAATGAATTGTTGTGGCGATGAAAACCCTTTAAGGCCCAGAGGTTATGTGATATATATACACATGTAGGAGATTATGCGAACCCGGTCCCACATACTGTAGTATACAGGTTTTACAATCCTCTGCTGCTGCATGCCACTCTGTCCTCTCTCTCCTCTGCACTGCGGAGGGATCCCCCACAGATCTGGAGGGATCCCCCACAGATCTGGAGGGATCCCCCACAGATCTGGAGGGATCCCCCACAGATCTGAAGAGATCCCCCACAGATCTGGAGGGATCCCCCACAGATCTGAAGAGATCCCCCACAGATCTGGAGGGATCCCCCACCACAGATCTGAAGAGATCCCCCACAGATCTGAAGAGATCCCCCACAGATCTGGAGGGATCCCCCACCACAGATCTGAAGAGATCCCCTGCACAGATCTGGAGGGATCCCCTGCACAGATCTGGAGGGATCCCCTGCACAGATCTGGAGGGATCCCCTGCACAGATCTGGAGGGATCCCCCACAGATCTGGAGGGATCCCCTGCACAGATCTGGAGGGATCCCCTGCACAGATCTGGAGGGATCCCCTGCACAGATCTGGAGGGATCCCCTGCACAGATCTGGAGGGATCCCCTGCACAGATCTGGAGGGATCCCCCACCACAGATCTGAAGAGATCCCCCACAGATCTGGAGGGATCCCCCACAGATCTGGAGGGATCCCCTACACAGATCTGGAGGGATCCCCCACAGATCTGGAGGGATCCCCCACAGATCTGAAGAGATCCCCCACAGATCTGGAGGGATCCCCTGCACAGATCTGGAGGGATCCCCCACAGATCTGGAGGGATCCCCAACCACAGATCTGGAGGCATCCCCCACAGATCTGGAGGGATCCCCCACAGATCTGGAGAGATTCCCCTGATAGATATACACACTGGCTGGAATGTGCGTGTGCATACCCTAAGTGTGCACATGTAGGAGGATCTCTGTGAATATCTATATAACGCTAAGTGTCTTCGGTCATGGCTTGCACATTGCATTCCACCGTTCAACCCCCCTCCCTCCCTCCCTCCCTCCCTCCCTAGCTATCCCCACCACCTCCCACTACAACATGTTTCCAAATGGAACTTCCTATATAAGGACAGCGCTCCATTTGGTCCAATAAATCAAGCTGCTTGTTTGATGGCCTGCCTGCAGGGCCCGGCTCTGCCTGTGCCAGAGACGCACTGTGTGTGCTCCCACCGGTATGCGTGTGAAACCCAATGACAAGACGGAGGCCCGGCAGCACCAACACCGAGGAACTACCGGGCTCTCTCTCTCTCATCATCAGGGAGGCGTGGGTGGGTGGGCACAGTGAAACGCTGGGAGACACCAAGAAACCTGGAAAGGAAGTGAGTGAGCAAGACGAATTAAGGTTGCAGGAGAAGAAGAAGAAGAAGATGAAGACGAAGGGACAGACAGGGAGGGAGGGAGGGAGAACACGACAGGAGAAGAGCAAAGGGAAGAGAGGTAGGGTGCATGGGAGAGACAAAGGAGGAGGAGGGGGGGGGGGAAGAGAGTGAGACACTGAACAGAGGTTGCAGTGCGCTGTGCCATATAAGGACAGTGCATCGGGGTCTGTATGGAATCTGGCCTGCTTTCCTTTCCGTGTTTGAGAGAGTCCCAGTCCAGGCTCCCCCGGGCCGGGCCGGGCCTCCTGCCTGCACGCTCTAAATATGGTCCAGCAGCAGCAGCAGCGCCGAGCGTTGCTCAAACAAACACTCGCTTCTATACGAGGATAGCTTATTTACTCCGTTGTTTACGGTTACCTGTCGCCGATGATAAACCCTATGCTCCATGAATGGACATGACGGGGAACATCACTCAGCAGTTCAATGATGAAACCATTACTGTAGAGTCAGACCGTACTGTAGTCTGAAAACCATACTGTATAGTCATACCGTACTGTAGTCTGAAAACCATACTGTATAGTCATACCGTACTGTCATACTGTATAGTCATACAGTATAGTCATACCGTACTGTCATACTGTAAACCATACTGTAGTCATACAGTACTGTAGTCTGAAAACCATACTGTAGTCATACCATACTGTCATACTGTAAACCACACTGTATAGTCATACCGTACTGTAGTCTGTAAACCATACTGTAGTCATACCGTACTGTCATACTGTAAACCATACTGTAGTCATACCGTACTGTAGTCTGAAAACCATACTGTATAGTCATACCATACTGTCATACTGTAAACCATACTGTATAGTCATACCATACTGTATCTGAAAACCATACTGTAGTCATACCGTACTGTCATACTGTAAACCATACTGTATAGTCATACCGTACTGTCATACTGTAAACCATACTGTATAGTCATACCGTACTGTCATACTGTAAACCATACTGTATAGTCATACCGTACTGTCATACTGTAAACCATACTGTATAGTCATACCGTACTGTCATACTGTAAACCATACTGTAGTCATACCGTACTGTCATACTGTAAACCATACTGTATAGTCATACCGTACTGTCATACTGTAAACCATACTGTAGTCATACCGTACTGTAGTCTGTAAACCATACTGTATAGTCATACCGTACTGTCATACTGTAAACCATACTGTATAGTCATACAGTACTGTCATACTGTAAACCATACTGTATAGTCATACCGTACTGTCATACTGTAAACCATACTGTATAGTCATACCGTACTGTCATACTGTAAACCATACTGTATAGTCATACCGTACTGTCATACTGTAAACCATACTGTAGTCATACCGTACTGTCATACTGTAAACCATACTGTATAGTCATAACGTACTGTCATACTGTAAACCATACTGTATAGTCATACCGTACTGTCATACTGTAAACCATACTGTAGTCATACCATACTGCAGTCTGAAAACCATACTGTAGTCATACCGTACTGTCATACTGTAAACCATACTGTATAGTCATACCGTACTGTCATACTGTAAACCATACTGTATAGTCATACCGTACTGTCATACTGTAAACCATACTGTATAGTCATACCGTACTGTCATACTGTAAACCATACTGTATAGTCATACCGTACTGTAGTCTGTAAACCATACTGTATAGTCATACCGTACTGTAGTCTGTAAACCATACTGTATAGTCATACCGTACTGTCATACTGTAAACCATACTGTATAGTCATACCGTACTGTAGTTTGTAAACCATACTGTAGTCATACCGTACTGTCATACTGTAAACCATACTGTAGTCATACCGTACTGCAGTCTGAAAACCATACTGTAGTCATACCGTACTGTCATACTGTAAACCATACTGTATAGTCATACAGTACTGTCATACTGTAAACCATACTGTATAGTCATACAGTACTGTCATACTGTAAACCATACTGTATAGTCTTACAGTAACGTAGTCTGAAAACCATACTGTATAGTCATACCGTACTGTCATACTGTAAACCATACTGTATAGTCATACCGTACTGTCATACTGTAAACCATACTGTATAGTCATACCGTACTGTCATACTGTAAACCATACTGTATAGTCATACAGTACCGTAGTCTGAAAACCCACCTCTTCAGACTCCATCATGGCCCGTAGCACTTAGCCTGGTTAATAAACCAGACCGAATCAGCCGTTGGCAAAAAGGAAATTTGCCTGCCGGCGGATTACGGGCTGGAGAGGCTCAATTGTACGCCCATTTCCTACACCAGAGAAATGGGGCGGCCAATCGGGACACGGTATGCAATATGGGCGGGCTTTGGTACAGTGACTTTCAATGCTTGAGACCTTTGACTGACAGTAGCTCTGACCAATTGCGTCAAAGAGAAAATGTTTCAACCCGCCCCCCTGGAAATGAAATCCAAGCTGAGCCTCCCCAGACTAATATCCCGCGGTCCGTGCGATATTAGTCTGGTTTATTAACCAGGCTACGTAGCACTTACCCTACCGCCTTATATAGAACTTTACGTAGACTTAGACGTAGACAGCACTAGAATTGCATCGTATGTAGTCATAGCACTTCATAGTACATATGTATAGCATAGTATAGTATAGTATATATACGTATAGTTTATATATATAGTTTCATTATATAGATACTCCACTGTTACGTTCTGAAAACCATACTGTATAGTCATACCGTACTGTCATACTGTAAACCATACTGTATAGTCATACCGTACTGTCATACTGTAAACCATACTGTAGTCATACCGTACTGTCATACTGTAAACCATACTGTATAGTCATACCGTACTGTCATACTGTAAACCATACTGTATAGTCATACCGTACTGTCATACTGTAAACCATACTGTATAGTCATACCGTACTGTCATACTGTAAACCATACTGTATAGTCATACCGTACTGTCATACTGTAAACCATACTGTATAGTCATACCGTACTGTCATACTGTAAACCATACTGTATAGTCATACCGTACTGTCATACTGTAAACCATACTGTATAGTCATACCGTACTGTCATACTGTAAACCATACTGTATAGTCATACCGTACTGTCATACTGTAAACCATACTGTATAGTCATACCGTACTGTAGTTTGTAAACCATACTGTAGTCATACCGTACTGTCATACTGTAAACCATACTGTAGTCATACCGTACTGCAGTCTGAAAACCATACTGTAGTCATACCGTACTGTCATACTGTAAACCATACTGTATAGTCATACAGTACTGTCATACTGTAAACCATACTGTATAGTCATACAGTACTGTCATACTGTAAACCATACTGTATAGTCTTACAGTAACGTAGTCTGAAAACCATACTGTATAGTCATACCGTACTGTCATACTGTAAACCATACTGTATAGTCATACCGTACTGTCATACTGTAAACCATACTGTATAGTCATACCGTACTGTCATACTGTAAACCATACTGTATAGTCATACAGTACCGTAGTCTGAAAACCCACCTCTTCAGACTCCATCATGGCCCGTAGCACTTAGCCTGGTTAATAAACCAGACCGAATCAGCCGTTGGCAAAAAGGAAATTTGCCTGCCGGCGGATTACGGGCTGGAGAGGCTCAATTGTACGCCCATTTCCTACACCAGAGAAATGGGGCGGCCAATCGGGACACGGTATGCAATATGGGCGGGCTTTGGTACAGTGACTTTCAATGCTTGAGACCTTTGACTGACAGTAGCTCTGACCAATTGCGTCAAAGAGAAAATGTTTCAACCCGCCCCCCTGGAAATGAAATCCAAGCTGAGCCTCCCCAGACTAATATCCCGCGGTCCGTGCGATATTAGTCTGGTTTATTAACCAGGCTACGTAGCACTTACCCTACCGCCTTATATAGAACTTTACGTAGACTTAGACGTAGACAGCACTAGAATTGCATCGTATGTAGTCATAGCACTTCATAGTACATATGTATAGCATAGTATAGTATAGTATATATACGTATAGTTTATATATATAGTTTCATTATATAGATACTCCACTGTTACGTTCTTAGCTTACGCATGTTTCACGATAACTACTTTTTATGTATATATGTGATGTAATTGCCATGCTTTTTGTTCTTGTTTAGTGTAAATCGCTCTGGATTAAGAGCGTCTGATAAATGCCACATTTGTATTGTACGTCTGTCTATGGCTGGCATTTTGTTACGTTTTTCTTTCCGTGTGTGCGCACGCCTTCAGTGTGATATGGACTATATGAGTTACACTTATACTAAGTTATTTAAGTTTACATCGATGTCATCATCCAGCACTCTCTCTATAGCATCAGTGGGGAGGTCATCATATCTCACATTCCTTTTTATCACCATGTGATTATTATCCATGCAAGGCTTTCTGTCAGGAGGATTGTGTCCTGCAGGTCCAGCCAAAACACATTCCATCAGCATCCTCACTGACCATGCAGTTTATGAATAAGGCTGTGGAAACGGCACCCGTTACAATGTAGGCATTTAAGCACAGACGCTCTTATAATCCAGAGCGATTTACCTGTAAGCAAGAACAACAACATGTGGCCAAATTTGACTGAGGGACTGCCATTTATTTTTTTATTCCTTTTTCCCCCCCATGTCATCTGAAAGCAGGGAATCATGGCTTCAAATTGACATGTTGGTTGTTCAGTTTGACCCACCGGTTTTGGAGATATGGCTTGCAGAGAGTTGAGAAAACAGGCTTGACATTTTTAAAGCACAGCTCAAGACCCACTTCTACACTCTTGCTTTAATTTTTTTGTTATTCATGTCCTCACTGTATTGCATTACTGCTTGTTTTTTAATGTTTATGCCTTGCTTTTCTTTTCTTTTTTCTCCATTGCTCTGTAAAGCACTTTGAGCTGCATTTCATGTCATGTCATGTCAGGTGCTATATAAATAAAGTTTTATTATTATTATTATTATTATAGTGAAAGTTCTACGGCAAGTGCTGCGAGACGAGGGGTGTGGATTTGGTGTCAATATAAACATCTTTTGATGATTACACTTACAGTAGACGGGGGAAGCCACTTAAGGACATCTAGTTTAGAAAAATGGATGTAAGCCTCCGCATAACTAATATTTATTATGCTGAGCCTTCTGCAGGTTCACGGCAGGCTGAAGTCGCTCTCTTTACCCTTTAATAGACCTGCGTGAGGCCCATTCTAAAAACACCTTCTAAATCCTGACCTTACGTTTTCTGAAAACCTGCAAATATTTAATCAAAAAATTACAAAAATAAAACAAATAAAAGTTACTATACATACTGTGAGAGAGGGAGTATGAGTGATTTAAGCAGTCACACCTGGCCTGGGTCAAACTACAACTGGACTCAGAGCTGGGTGTGGCCGCGCACCTGTTGTGCATCATGGACTTGATCAAGGTCACAACAGGTTAAATCAGTCATCTCCACAAACACTGTGGAGAGAGCCTCATGTCGGGACAGTGGAGAGAGCCATGAGCTCCTGTGTAAACTATTATTGTGACGCTTTCAAATTGTTATTCCCTTGACTTGGAGGAATAAAGCGACAAACTTAAGGAAGCTGTCTTGTCTTGTGTCCTTCCTTGTGCAGGGAATTATACTGAATAATATCACATTACACATGGAGCGGCGATCTCTCCACTGTCCGGACAGAGGCTGTCTCTTGAGTGTTTGTGGAGACGACTGATTTATCATGTTGTGTCCTTTGATCAAGTCCATGATGCACAACAGGTGCGCAGCCATGCCCAGCTCTGAGTCCAGTTCTAGTTTGACTCAGGCCAGGTGTGACTGCTTAAATCAATCATCCTCCCTCTCACACATACACAGCAACAACAACAATCCAAGTTGTTGCGGAGTGCCAATAAGGCACATTCAGTATAGGGTGTACGGTACCATACATGTTAAACTATTGTCTGAGGTACATTTGAGGGACTATACTGTGCTGGGTGATGGGGTCGTCAAAGACGACTGACACCTCTAGGTATCACTTTGTGACTGATGTCTGTGAAATGTGATCAATAAATAAAATGTACTTACTTACTACTATGTAGGTCTGACATTTCCCGGGCATATCGGGTATGGACCGGTCGCCCCTAGACCATCTGCTTGGTGGAGCGGTATCAGGTATGGACCGGTCCTAGACCATCTGCTTGGTGGAGCGGTATCAGGTATGGACCGGTCCTAGACCATCTGCTTGGTGGAGCGGTATCAGGTATGGACCGGTCCTAGACCATCTGCATGGTGGAGCGGTATCAGGTATGGACCGGTCCTAGACCATCTGCTTGGTGGAGCGGTATCAGGTAGAAAAAATATATATAAAAAAATCACACCTGTGTGAAGTGAGGGGCGCTCTTATCATCTGCATGTAATAGATTTAGAATATTGTCAAATTGACACGTCTATAGAGCGTCGCAGTCCCGCCCCCTTTCAGAACGACGAGTGGCCCAGGAAATGATTCTCCATTCATTTTTTTCCACAGGCTTTTCAAAAAGTATTTATATAAAGACGGTTACGCCGTGGAACAAAGCCAACTCGGACAAAGCATGACAATTTTGGGCCGATCAAAATACTTAGAAAGAAGAAAATAAAGGCAGGAAACGACACTATTTGTTTTGTTTTTCTTCTTATAAATTATTTGATCGGCCCAAAACATTGTGTTCATTGTCATGATTTGCCACGATCCGAGTTGGCTTTGTCCGCGGCGTAACCGTCTTTAAATAAATACTTTTTGAAAAGCCTATGGAGAAAATGAATGGAGAATCATTTCCTGGGCCACTCGCCGTTTTGAAAGGGGGCGGGACTGCGACGCTCTATAGAGCACCGAAGTCCTGACGTAACTCGCTCATCCCTTCCATTCCCCTGGTTCGCGGAAGTAATTTCTCTATGGAGAATAACATGGGGTGATCTTAATATCGTCTACTATAAGCGTTGTTTATTTTTCAAACACAGTTCTTATATGATATCTAAAATCCCCCCTATGGGGATTACAATGCAAATAAAAAGTACACATGAACCTGTGGATTTATAGCGCCCTCTACCGATATTGACACCAGACTGCGGCGCTCTATTATTGCACAAATAACTTGCACATTATTGTTCTCCTCATAGTTTCCACTATTATGGCCACATATTGGCCAAATTCTAGTAATTATAATATAATTGTTCACTCTGAGACACAACTAGTGTTTATACAGCTGTCTCTTCCACCCAACCCATTTATACGGTGGAGTAATGCAACCTAATTTAACTTGCCAAACAGCAGCCATTCAATTTCCACTGCTTATATAGCTGTTTCCCAGAGTATTCATATCTGGTGTGAACAAACTGGGCGCCTGAGAGGGCGATAACCTAGAGTCTAACAGCTCCACATCTTACAATAAATATACCACGTCTCTGTATGTGTGTGTACAGTCAGTCCTTGTATTGTAAATCGCCATCTTTCTAGATCCGTTTGGGCCCAGCTGGCCATTGGCTGGCCCAGACAACGAGGCGGGACTTCCCCCCCTTCTTCTTAGTTGGTTTTTATTTTGACTCGAGTGGGTGGGGAATCCCGATCATGGACTGTAACGGTAGCCACGCCCCTCAGAACATACGCGACTTCATGGTCATTTTTTTAATAAATGGGACCATACTTTTCCAAAAAGAATATTATGACATTAGAAATGAGACTTTAAACTAGTGACTGGAATCAGAAAGTATTCATGACCATGTTTATTAAGGTAATACAGTCTAGGTGAAGTTGGGCCCAAGTACATGGACCTCTATGGGGATATGGGTTTTTTTGGGCCCAATGACAGCGCCACAACAGGCCATTATATGAACTTTCAGGATGTCCCGATTTCCTTAGTGGCTTCACAAAATATCTGTCTGACTGCCCCCCTGGCTTGACCACAAGTAGGCCATGCATGGCCTACTTGTGTTCAAGGCGCAAGTTGGCGAGAGAGAGTGCATTTATAGTTTAATCTGTATCCTGTCTGTGTGAATTCTCGCTTCTGGATAGAACTGCTATCCTGACCTAAAAATGCTTTCTGTTTACTGAAAAGCTGGACAGACAGACAGACAGGGACAGTTACTGAACAAATATTCTATAACAATATAGCTCTTGTCTGTTTTAACAACACATATTTTAACAAAAACAAAATCACTTACGCCACCTTTTATTATCATTACCTTAAAGCTGCTATAAGCAATAATAATAATATGTCAAAATTGTAATGACCTTTTTATTTATTTTGGAATGGAATGGAATGGCATGGAATTGTGGACAGAATCTTATCCAAGGACAACAACATTATTCCGTTTTGGGTCTGAGAGGCTAACGGTGGTTCGTGGCTCAAATGCCGGAAATATTATGGTTCCATTTTTACACTCTCAGAGTTAGATTAACTTTGATTTTACAATATAAATTTGGGGTCCCAGAGATAGAAATGCCATTAGGGGACCGTAGCATGCATGTCAATGCATGTCAAACAGGGGGCCCTTGACATTAAACAGGTTGAAAATCACTGCTATAGAGCCGTACAAATCGTCTCTTACGGCCGGGGGTCCGCAGGCTAATGAGTATCATTTTGGGGGTCCTTGACATGAAAAGGTTTGGGAACCACTGTCCTGTAACTTAACTATAATAAGATCATTATCTGGAAGTTGAACTAAAGGAGATATACATGGCCATGCGAGCTCTACTGCAGAGACAGATGATCACTTCCAGTTTGGGGACGGGTCACCCTTTCCTCTCCGAGTGAGATAAGAATGTCACGTTTCCTTTTATGGCCACAGGCGATGTTTGTGTGACCTGATGGACGTCACCACGGCTTCACAGCCAGGCAGCCCCGCGTTCCTGAGCCGGGCTGCTGCCCTGTGGAAAAGAGAGAGAGAGAGAGAGACACAGAATGCAGCTGAGGTCTATAAATACACTGTACTATTATTATCATTATCAATCTGCACTCCTTTATTGGGCCGGGATATTGATTGATTGATTGGTTGAAATTAAACGTTATGTTGGGGCGCCTGATGGAGGGGAAAGGAACTGGTCTCCATACTGCCTCCCCCTGGCCAGCCGGGGCGTCTGATGGAGGGGAAAGGAACTGGTCTCTATACCGCCTCCCCTTGGCCAGCGGGGGCGCCTGATGGAGGGGAAAGGAACTGGTCTCTATACTGCTTCCCCCTGGCCAGCCGGGGCGCCTGATGGAGGGGAAAGAAACTGGTCTCCATACTGCCTCCCCCTGGCCAGCCGGGGGGCCTGATGGAGGGGAAAGGAACTGGTTGGAATAACGTGTTCCTTCCACGCGCTACGTCCAACCAGAGAAACTCCCCCTGTCAGGTGTAAAGGAGCAACTTGGACACTCAGGCATGAAGGAAGCATGAGTTTAAGTCCGTTGCTCTCCCCTTGTCCCCCATATATGGGGACTAGGTTGGTCTCCCCTTGTCCCCCATATATGGGGACTAGGTTGGTCTCCCCTTGTCCCCCATATATGGGGACTAGGTTGCTCTCCCCTTGTCCCCCATATGGGGACTAGGTTGCTCTCCCCTTGTCCCCCATATATGGGGACTAGGTTGGTGGAGGGTGTGTAGAGCCCAGCATCACATTAGATGATTGACACAGGGGTGAAAAACTGGGTTACAAAATCGTGGGATAAAAAATATATATAAAAAAAAAAGAAATTAAACGTTATTAAAAGATTGCATAACAGGTATACAGTTAAATGAAAGTATACAGGGCAATTGAAAGACTGCTATACGAGGATAAAAACCAGAAAGACTTGTTTACATAAGGGTCCTCCATTTTCAATTCATCAGAACAATTAAAGACATACACTTAAAAAAAAGTTAACAAAATAAATAATCATTAATTAATAATTATACACAGTTCCGAAAATAACGCATAATTATGTGCGTATAGAAAAATAGGGGGTGGGGCGACTTTCCCTCCTTTTTATCAGGGGCCAATTGCAGCCTCCAGTAAGTGTCCTTTGAGAGCGGTTTTGAAGGAGTCTGGGGATTCACATTTCTTAACGGCTGTTGGTAGGGCGTTCCAACATAGTTGCATATTGGGAGCGAAATGAATGTAACCCCTTATGTTTGAGCCGAATCTGGGTTGAACATGGTTTGTGGAACTCCCTCTGGTGCATGCCACATCCGGCCAAAAAAAAAAGCAGATCTACAAGCTCATATAGCGTGGCACCGAGTGCCGCGCTACGAGCTTGTAGGTCTGCTATTTTTTTTATCGTCAAAATGCGGCACAAATCTTTGAATATTCTTTCTTATAATGTTTTTAACTCAAATCTTTGCTTCTGAGGACTTCCTGGAGCAATATATTCTCAGATGGGGGTCGGTGGCCAATTAAATATACTTTTTGGGGTCCTTGACATGAAATATTGAGCACCACTGATACAGAAACATGAGGTATCCTGTCAGGATTTAGAAGATAAAATTTCGACGTCAGGTCTAAATGGGTTAAACAAAGATGCCTTCAGCCAACTCCCAACAGGAAGGTTTTGTCAGATGGAGAACTCCAACTCCCAACAGGAAGGTTTTGTCAGATAACGAGTGAGTGAGGCTTTTTAAAGATGGAGTGCCGTGATTGTTGTACTTTTTCAAATTTTTCATGACTGTGTTTATGAGGTGACAGTACTTCATTAGAGCCCTTGGTGTGGTTGTTATGTCATGTGTTTATGAGGTGACAGTACTTCATTAGAGCCCTTGGTGTGGTTGTTATGTCATGTGTTTATGAGGTGACAGTACTTCATTAGAGCCCTTGGTGTGGTTGTTATGTCATGTGTTTATGAGGTGACAGTACTTCATTAGAGCCCTTGGTGTGGTTGTTATGTCATGTGTTTATGAGGTGACAGTACTTCATTAGAGCCCTTGGTGTGGTTGTTCTGTCATGTGTTTATGAGGTGACAGTACTTCATTAGAGCCCTTGGTGTGGTTGTTCTGTATTACCTTGTGTTTAAGGTTTCTTCCTGGAGGCTGAACCCTTGACAGTCAAACGTTCCAATGAAAGAAAATGTAATATAATCACATCACACTATCAGCCCCTCCCCTAACCACTCCCCCTTTATCATACAACCACAGCTGTGGGTGTGGCTTCAGTTCAGGTGGATCACCAGCCATCACCACCCACCAGGCAAACTAGGCATACATTCCCCGTGGGCACACTGGACACGTCAGGAGCGTCAGAAGAAGCTGAAGCCCTTCTTCTTCGTGGGGTTTTTAGACAGCTGGTGGATGGAAAATAAGCTCCACCTCCGCCGACGACTGCCGCGGAGAAGAGCGTTTCCGGGAATCTGGCCGTCGCGTCTAACAACTGGCATCCACCAGCTGTCTAAAAACCCCACGAAGAAGAAGGGCGACAGCTTCTTCTGACGCTCCTGCCGCGTCCAGTGTGCCCACGGGGTTAATGGTACTATACTTAACTGGTGGGCGTGCCCACATAAAAACGACATTTTAACAAATACTGTACACTTTTTTGAACAAATTCTTCCTCCTTATATAACAATAAGATCTGATGAACATGTTTTAGGGTGGAAAACAATCATGGCACTCCATCTTGAAGAGACTCATTTTAACATAAAAGCTGTCACTACACTGTGTGAAGACTGATCTATAGAAACACATGACTCATCCTCTATAGCAGATGCTCTGCAGCTCTACTCCAGTGCTTCCCAAAGTGGGGTCCGGGGACCCCCAGGGGTCCTTGGGGGAGTTCCAGGAGGTCCCCAACTAAATGATAGTTTGGAACCAAATGGACGCTTATGGGTCCGTAACTCTGAGAGCGTACAAATGGAACCAAATGGACCCTAACTGGTGCATTGGGCTCCATGTGTACACTAACATAACATCGATTTTACAATATAAATTAGGGTCCCAGAGATAGAAATGCCATTAAATGGGGGTCTGTAGACTATACTGCATGACAAACTGGGTTGAGAATCACTGCTGCTAGAGCCGCAGAAATCTTCTCTTACGGGGGTCCCTGGCATACCTGTTCAAATGGGGGTCCGCGGGGCTAATTATCGGAAATGTTGGGGTCCTTGACTTGAAAAAGTTTGGGGAAGCATTGGTTCTCAACCATTTTCATTGCAAGGACCCTATACAGTAGGTTTGACCTGAATTAGGCTATACGGACCCCCATTTAATGGCCTTTCTGCCCCCGGCCCTGAGTCTGACCCCCTGGAACTTCAACTCTTCAAGGACATCTGGGCGTCCCCAGACCCCGCTTTGGGAACCACGTGATGTAGGGAATGTGTGGTTGCACTGCACCGCCACTGAGGATACACCCGCAGTGCACTGTAGTGTAGCTAATAGCTTTATAGTTGTAGTGTAGGGGAGCCCTCCCCCTAGTGGACTATAAGAGAAACTACAAGATTGAAAAGTAAAACAATCTTTTCTTTACAATACTTATTTGCTGCTAACCAATCGCAGGAATTCAGTTCAATTCAATTCAATGAAAGGATAAATTAGGTTATAACCGTCAAATATGACGTATACATTTGTGATAACACAAACATGCCATTGACAATGAAGGGAACATTTACGTCATATGTATAGACGTGGAAATCGGCTAACCAATCACATAAATCCAGATGTTCATATGAGATGATGTATACGATGATATAAGAGCACCCCTCACTTCACACAGGTGTGATTTCTGATGCAGCTTTTGTCCCAACACGTATCAATATTTACCATTGACAATGACAGGATAAATATGACGTAAATTAAACATCAAAACGTTAAACGCCATTGACATCGAAGGGGAACTTCATTTGTAGACGAGCAATGTCAGTGGGGCCACTTGGCCAATAAGGGCGCTTAAACGCTTGGCCAGAAGATATCAAAGCTCTGCTGATTGGCCAGTATGAGATGATGCATGATGATGTACGATGACACCAGTGTTGTTTTTGGCGCGTCGAGCTGCGACGCGTTGTGAGCTTGTAGATCTGCTATTTTCAGCATGCAACCAAGTGTAAAACTGGATCTGTTGTCCACTAGTCCCTTCCTAACATTTTAGTTTTTATTTGTTGACGAAATTGTCAGTATATTTAGTCTTAGTTTTAGTCACCATAGCTTAGTTTTCATTTAGTTTCCATTTCGTTTTCTTCAGTGGAAAAGGTAGTCGACGAACATTTTTCGTCAACAATGTCAACGTCGTCGTCGTCAACGTCAAAAATGTCAACGTCGTCATCGTCAACGTCAAAAATGTCAACATCGTCGTCGTCAACGTCAAAAATGTCAACATCGTCGTCGTCAACGTCAAAAATGTCAACGTCGTCGTCGTCAACGTCAAAAATGTCAACGTCGTCGTCAACGTCAAAAATGTCAACGTCGTCGTCGTCAACGTCAAAAATGTCAACGTGTCAAAAATGTCAACGTCGTCGTCAACGAAAAAATGTCAACGTCGTCGTCAACGTAAAAAATGTCAACGTCGTCGTCGTCGTCAACGTCAAAAATGTCAACGTCGTCGTCGTCGTCAAAAATGTCAACGTCGTCAACGTCAAAAATGTCAACGTCGTCCACGTCAAATATGTCAATGTCGTCGTCGTCGTCAACGTAAAAAATGTCAACGTCGTCGTCGTCAACGTCAAATATGTCAACGTCGTCGTCGTCAACGTCAAAAATGTCAACGTCGTCGTCAACGTCAAAAATGTCAACGTCGTCGTCAACGTCAAAAATGTCAACGTCGTCGTCGTCAACGTCAAAAATGTCAACGTCGTCGTCGTCAACGTCAAAAATGTCAACGTCGTCGTCGTCAATGTCAAAAATGTCAACGTCGTCAACGTCAAAAATGTCAACGTCGTCGTCGTCAACGTCGTCGTCAACGACTTTTTGACGTTGACATTTTTGACGTTGACGACGACGTTGACATTTTTGACGTTGATGACGACGACGTTGACATTTTTGACGTTGACGACGACGACGTTGACATTTTTGACCCTTTAGACCCTCAAAATGGACATGATGATGTCTAATAGCCATAGGCTAACTGTTGAGGGATGCAGCCTCCTATGCTGCATCTGGTAACTACGGGGTTAAAGTGGCTATACAGGGAACCCTGCCGCAGACTGTAATACATATTTGCCTAGATAACCTTTGAATTCTAGGCTACTAAATCGTTGAGACTCCAGTGTGGGAGATGCTAGTAACGTACTCAGGTAAAAGTACTCAAGTCCAAATTAATATATATATATATATATATATATATATATATTGTAAAGGATTAAAGGGTTGTAAAACCTTTTTAGACCATGTGCATATTTAAACTTTATATTTAATGTTATAAGGTTAAACATATAAAACTATAATACTATATAAATGAACCTTTTACAGATAAATACTTTAGGGGAAGAGCTGCAATACTTAAGGAGGAAAAGCGTAGAATTACTTACAGCAGGAAAAATACCAAGACATGACGCAATGAGGAGAGTCCGCACACAGTCAGCGCATACTTTCTCCCCCGGACAATGTCCGGGATTACATTATATAGGGCTTGTAAAACAAAACAAGAATGACATAGGAAGCAATTCATTTTGGGTTCATAGGCTAATAAAATGGTAATATTGGCGACCCCTATTGCCGGGGAGGTCTACTTAGTTGACGTGCTACCATGTTGCTCCATGGAAGGAAAGAAACATGCGCAGTTGAGACCAGGAAGTTGGACATGCATATGGCACAAATGGCCCAGCAGATGGCGTGAGGTGACTAAAGACCTTGCTGAATGTAGGGATGCTTGTATCTCACTCTTCTGCCAGCCTATATGCTGAAGCCAGCTTGGCTCAGTGCTCACCATGAACGGACTGACTGAGACAGCCGTGTCATGATCAGTGCAACTATAATATCTATATAATTTTATGTAATACAGTGGTTTTCAACCTGGTCTGGGGACCACCAGCACCCTTGAGGGGGTTTCAGCTAGGTAGTCTCCAGCTTGGTAACCAAATGGACTCTTATAGATCTTTAACTCTTGAGAGCGTAACCCGTCCATTTGGTTTCATTTTAAACTCTCAAGAGTTCAATTATTGTTAAGATCTGCATAATAAGTCTACACAAGAGAATGTAGAATAATTGTTATTTTGATCAACTTTTGCCTGTTGTCTCTCCTTAAGTAGGCTACCATCATCAATACACATGCTGTATTGATGCTCGTACATGGAGAGATTGTGGTCAAGATCTTATTAAATGAAAAAGTTTTGGGTCTGAGAGGCTACATCTCATAAAAAAATGGTGGTCCATATGGATAAAATGCCCAATAAATAATGGGACTTGATACAAAAAGGTTTGAAAACCACTGTATTACATAAAATTATATAGATATTATAGTTGCACTGATCATGACACGGCTGTCTCAGTCAGTCCGTTCATGGTGAGCACTGAGCCAAGCTGGCTTCAGCATATAGGCTGGCAGAAGAGTGAGATACAAGCGTCCCTACATTCAGCAAGGTCTTTAGTCACCTCACGCCATCTGCTGGGCCATTTGTGCCATATGCATGTCCAACTTCCTGGTCTCAACTGCGCATGTTTCTTTCCTTCCATGGAGCAACATGGTGGCACCCGTACAGTCTTCGCTTCCTGTCCTCTTTATACAGTCCTTGGGAATTCCCAAGGAAGCTCTTAGAAGGAAGAGGTCACGTGACTGGGCTGCGCCATGACACTTTCATGGACACTTTCATGGGAGCCAAACTCACACCAGTAGTGCAATGAATACATGGCAGTGAATGGAGCCGGCTGGACCAGCTCATAACAAACATTATACATGAACGATTGCGAGCTTTGTCATATAATTGGTTCAGGAATATGAAAGAAGACATAAGTGATATCACACGTTTTTTCCGAGTGGTTGTTTTTCGACTTAATAACTATTTATTTTTATTGAGGTATTTATAGAAGAGCACATAGTAAGTTTTCTGCCTGGGCTGCTCTCTGCTCTTTGAAAAAATAAATCACATTAAGTAGTATGCACATCAAAAAATAAGACAGCCTAAAATAACGTGTTATATATATTATTTTATTTTCCAGAAGCGATCACTTTACAAAAGGTCTCAGTCATTCATAAATAATGTTTGTTCATGAGCTGGTCACTGAGCTCTCATTGACTCCAATGCATTCTGCCGAACTTCCGGGTGTAGTTTGGCTCCCGTGAAAGTGTCCATGAAAGTGTCATGTCGCAGCCCAGTCACGTGACCACTTCACTTCCTTCTAAGAGTTTCCTTGGGAATTCCCAGGAAGTATGACGAATGGGAAGTGAACCATTTGAGTTCAGAGGTTATCAAACAGTGACTTACAGCGGCACCTCTGGTTGGGAGGATGGTATAGGAGACTAAAATAACATTATACCGACGTAATTAAAGCAGTGAGCGAGACGAAGCGACTCCCGCGGCGAAGGTCGAAAAACATGTTATTTCACAGAGGGAAGCAGTCAAATCAAAACAATTCTTTATCTCCCGCAGGCTAGGGGAGAAAGTGTTACTATATCTACACATGGAAAATTACCCCTTCATTCCAAATACCCAAAATACCTATCACTCCCAATGTTTAACTTTTACTTTATTTGTTTATTTGGACAGGACAATGCATATTAATGGACGTCACATGGACGTAAATACACCGGATATAGCACAGTTGCTAATGTTCATCCACAGTCCTCACAGGAAATACAAAACGGAAAACAGACAGGCAAACAGTGGAATACATTTACATAACATTACATAGGGAACACAGCATGAAAAAATAAATACACCTAAAATAATCATGAATGGTTGCAGCTTTGGTTTTCAAGAAACCATTTTTTCGGATTGAATTTAAGGCCATTCCATGCTACACAACCCTGTACTGAGAGGACATTTTGGCACTAGACCCTCCTATAGGGACACAACGGTTTAATGTTTGTCTTTAGTTCAATGTTTGTTTTGTAAACGCCATTGACAATGAAGGGAAAATGTACGATTGTACGTCATAATTTTTGTTTTACATCACCTAATCAACATGAGTTAGACTTTAATATATTAGCGCCCCTCACTTCACATGGGTGTGATATTTTTGTCTATATAAGCTCATGTGTAGAATCTTTTGTGCATTTCGTACATTTTGGCCAATAGCAAATAGCCGATCTACCAGCTCACAATACGTCGCGATGCAACTCATTGTGAGCTTGTAGATCGGCTATTTTCTACACATTCCATACATGGGCCATTCTGCAATATGAGTACTTTTACTTTTAGTACTTCAAGTACATTTTGATGCCAATACGGTTGTACTTTTACTCGAGCACACTTTGAATATGATACTTCTACCTGTAATGGAGTACGTCTACATTGCAGTATTTATACTTTTACTTAACCCATTGAGACCTGACTGACACTAGATTCTACAAATGTATTCTAAATTCTTAAAGTTTTCAGAAACCTGTGTTTCTATGTCAGTGGTTCTCAAACCTTTATCATGTCAAGAACCCCCAGAATTATCTGTATTTGGCCGCGGGCCCCCATCTGGAAATATGTGGTTCCATTTTGGGAACTCTGGCTCGTTCCTGCAGCATCGCAGGCGTGCATTAATGACGTTAAACCACCCCCTCTCGTGTAATATTTCTTCATTATTTAATCGGTTTTCACCAGCAAAGAAATTAAATAAATTAAAGGGTGTAAAAATTCATCATAGAGTTCAATATTTATCAAACGTTTCTAGTACCTCTAGTCTAGGACAAAAGCAGATATGATGTCAAATCTAAGTAAAAGTCAACTTTTTTTTCTAAGTTTAATTTCATTCAGTTGTGAAAACAGACACTTGGAAAAGAGTATAGGCTATTTATTGATTGATTGAATAATTTATTAGCAGGCTTTGGGCCAAGCCCCTATAGGGCCCTATAGGCTTGTTTCCATTGTGGTTCCTCTGTAAAATATCGGAATCAGTCAGAATCGGTATCGTCAGATATGACCCTGCAGATAATCAGAGGTGGGCTAACGGTCATAATTTCATAATCGCGCCACCCCTACGATAAAGTAGTGGTACCGGCAGTGTTGTTTTTGTCGACTAAAACTAAGACATTTTTTATTTATTCGCGACCTTATTCTTCCGGTCATGACCCACAGCTTCCCGAAACGTATGAAAGGTTAACCCATGTTGACCTGGTTAACCCGTTGACCTGGGAACCCTATGTTTCAAACATTTTCACGTCAAGGACCCGCAAGATTATATGTAATTGGCCGCCGACCCCCATCTGAAAATATGTAGTTGCAGGGAACCCCCCCCCCCCCCCCCCCCAAGCAAAGTTTTGAGTTAAAAAACGTTCACTCTGAAATAATATATATTCAGAGATTTGAGCCACATTTTCACGATAAAAAAAACTAGCAGACCTACAAGCTCGTAGCACGGCACTTGGTGCTGCGCTATGAGCTTGTAGATCTGCTATATTGCAATGGCTAAAGTATAATATAATGCTTAAAACACCAAACGGGGTTCCCGCCCCAAGATGGGTTAATGTCTGAAACATCCGACGGTATAATTAAACAGAGTTACAATAGAGAAATAATCTACCAAAGACAACAACTTTTTGTGCCATGTGTATATAGGTTTTACATACAAAAGATACTTAAGAAACTAAATTGTGGTGGTCATGTTGATAGTGTCAGATTACGTGATTCCACGGCTTTAGTATCTACCACTTGTCATTGTCATCCTGGAATAGAATAAATGATCATTCGATTGTATATTATATCATGTGTCAACTCAAATGGGGAAAATGTGGATTTATTACTATTACAACTACCGGTAACCACTTCTTCCCTGTATGATTCCTCCTCAATATCCTCAGATGTGCATTTTGACCCAAGCATTTGCCACTAACAGGAACTAAAGGGTCCCCCCACCCTCCTGTAGGAGTCCTCATTCATCTATGGGCTTTTCCCCTGTATGAGTCCTCATGTGTATTTTTAGTTCACCACTCTGAGCAAAGCCTTTACCACACACGTTACAAGTAAAGGGCTTTTCCCCTGTATGAGTCCTCATGTGTGATTTTAGATTAACACTGTGAGCAAAGCCTTTAGTACACACATTACAAGTAAAGGGCTTTTCCCCTGTATGAGTCCTCATGTGTGATTTTAGTTCACCACTCTGAGCAAAGCCTTTACCACACACGTTACAAGTAAAGGGCTTTTCCCCTGTATGAGTCCTCATGTGTGATTTTAAATGAACACTCTGAGCAAAGCCTTTACAACACACGTTACAAGTAAAGGGCTTTTCGCCTGTATGAGTCCTCATGTGTATTTTTAGTTCACTACTATGTGTACAGCCTTTACCACACACATTACAAGTAAAGCGCTTTTCCCCTGTATGAGTCCTCATGTGTGTTTTTAGATTAACACTCTGAGCAAAGCCTTTACCACACACGATACAAGTAAAGGGCTTTTCACCTGTATGAGTCCTCATGTGTATTTTTAGTTTATCACTCTGAGCAAAGCCTTTACCACAGACGTTACAAGTAAAGGGCTTTTCCCCTGTATGAGACCTCATGTGTGTTTTTAGTTCACTACTCTGTGTACAGCCTTTACCACAGACGTTACAAGTAAAGGGCTTTTCCCCTGTATGAGTCCTCATGTGTATTTTTAGAGTAACACTATCAACAAAGCCTTTACCACACACGATACAAGTGAAGGGCTTTTCCCCTGTATGAGTCCTCATGTGTATTTTTAGACTGTCACTACGAGCAAAGCCTTTACCACAGACGTTACAAGTAAAGGGCTTTTCCCCTGTATGAGTCCTCATGTGTGTTTTTAGTTCACCACTCTGAGCAAAGCCTTTACCACAGACGTTACAAGTAAAGGGCTTTTCCCCTGTATGAGTCCTTGTGTGCATCGTCAGATTATACATCTGATTAAAACATTTGCCACAGTCTGTACAACTAAAGCGTTTCTTCCCTGTGTGGCTCCTCATGGAGTGAGTTTGTTTTGATGATTTCAGGTCCTTGGACAGCTTGCTGCTCAAAGACAATCTTTGTCCTTCCACATTTGCCTTGTGTGATTTCAGTGTGTTTAAAGTTAACTGACCTTCACTGGGCTCCTGCCACTCATCACTGTCTTCAGTGTCAGATTCTGAACAGTGTGAAGAGAGGAGCTGGTCATCACTAGTTGGTTGTGATGTTCCACAGTCCTCTACATCAGCTTGTGTTTTCATGTGTTGAGTTGAGGTGCCGGCTACAGGCTCCTTCTCTCCGTTGTTGACCCATGTTGACCCATCAGCCTCCATTGGTCTTTGAAGTAGCTCCTCTTGTTCCTCTTTAATCTGTGGTGGCTGTGGTTCCTCCTGGACCAGACTGCAGCTCCTCTCCTGTTGTTCAGTAAAAACCTCCTCTTTACACACAGGGAGGTGCGAGACGGCTAGAAAAAAGACACAAAGAGAGAAAAACATTTCATGTTTGAACTTTGCATTTTTCCAACGTAGTGTTTCCTGTTTCATAGCTTTGGTAGTGTTGGAGGAATCCATTTCGAAATCAAAGGGCTTGACATTCCATGTTTGAGCCTCTTGTCCTTTGGACATGAACATTGTCCAAGTAAAAATTCATGTACTTGTCTCACATATTTTGTTTGTATTGTATTCAATATAATGTTGCATTTGGATAGTTACTAGAGCGGACGTAGAGGCATTTGAATAGTTACAAATACGTATTAACACTTTTAGTGACGGAAGTGCTTCAAAATAGGAGCTCTGGGGTGCCGGAGTTGTCTGATCGATTTTACTCTGAAAGCCATGAACCGGAAACACTTTCCTAAAAAAGTTGACTTTACAAAGTTGACCTTACATCCCGATCATTTTAATTTATACGATATATGATCCAAAAAGCGTTCATATTTTGCGGGAGAGACGGATGAGGAGCAGAAATGAAGCGCCAGCATATCGATCCATTCATCACCACGGAGAGCGCCCTGGATTAGGAGATACGAGTCATTCTTTCCGCTGCGCTAACATGTGAGTCAACGGCAAGCTAATAATTGCCCAGAGCGTTAGCATATGGCAAGCGAAAAGCGAACGGACAAAAAAAGAAATAGGAAAAATTCTGAATATTCTTATCTCACCCCGTATCTTTGAGGGTGCGCTAGGACGTCCACAGACGTCCAAGGCACCTCTCGGTTCGAATCCTTAAGACGGCCTGAGGCGTCGTATGTAAAAATTGTGTTAAGTGTTCAACAGAAGGTTATGACCAGGCCTGAACGCAATACGCGGCCGCAGTGTTCCGATGAAAACTCAGCGGAATTACCGCGGAATTTGAACACGTTCATCTTGTAGTTTACTTTACCGGCCAGAATAATTTATTTGGGTTAAGCTGCAGTGGACGCACCCTGCCCCTCCCCTCATTGCTGACTAATATGTTGTGAGCTGGTCTGGACCGACTGGATGATACTATTATATAACTTCATCAAAAGAAGATGTCGGAAGTCCTGTCCGATTTATTTGCAGAGGAGCTGACTGGCACTGCCGAGTCATCGTCATTCAATTACTTTTAATTGGACGGGGGGTGTTGTTTGGCAACACTCATGGATTACCGCCGTTGTCGAGCCTCTGAACTTGAAGCTTAAAAGCAGGGAGGCGAGTGGTTTGGGTAAGTAGCATTTAGGCTACTATTGTATTTACTAGCTGGTTTAGGTTAACATCATGAAGTAAAAAATGTATAAAAATGTGCCAGCTGCGACGACCCCACGGTCAGGGAAATGGCTCATGAGTCACTCATTCAACACATGCAGCGACGTAAAGTACCACCCGCACTGAAGAAACCACACTTTAGAAACAAGACCAAATAAACAATACACTTTAGAAAAAAGGCCAAATAAACAACTACACTTTAGAAACAAGACCAAATAAACAACTACACTTTAGAAACAAGACCAAATAAACAACTACACTTTAGAAACAAGACCAAATAAACAACTACACCCAAATACAATTTCCAATTTAGGCATTTAGCAGACGCTCTTAATCCAGAGCGATTTACTCGAGACAAGATTACTCGTGACTTGTTTTGTTTCCGAGCATACGGTATTTGAATACAGCGTCGGTGGGCAGCGCATGCTGCGCATATGCAAAGCAACTCCACTCGCACACTAAGGCAAAACATTTATTTTCACCACACAGCTGCAGTAGATTGAAAAGTTGCTTCCTACCTTTGAGTTAGTGTTGCTGAAAGACACCCAGATCCAATTGTATATTCCATATTTCCATATGTACTAACTAAGTGTGAACTATAGTGTCAACACGGAGGCATACAGTGACAGTTCTGAGCATGCGCAGATTGCACTACCTCTGCTAAAGCGTAAAGGGTACAAAACGGCCATTAGGGGGAGCCATAGTACAGTGAAATACAGTGGGGAATATCTATTGATTCATTGATTGAATACTTTATTGGCAGAAATGTATCAGTATAGGGTACAGTCAAACACCGATCAAAAAGGGATCACTGAAAAAAGTCCTTGCTGTCTTGTTTCCATTCGGTCCTGGGTAATCAATTCATAATCATGACAAGTCACATGACAAATAACAAAATTCAAATTATCATAAAAAAATAAGATATGTATGCCTGCAGGTTGGGGAACAAAGAAGGGCTTATAAGGAGGTGGGGGTAGTCACTAGACATAGGTAGGGGGGCAATCTTTTTTTTATTGATTTTTATTTAATATAAATACAGTGGAATACCGAGGTATAGGTTATCAATACCGGCACCGTACCGTACTGTAAAATATCATACCGTGGCATGCCTAGACTTGACACAACCTTGTGACTCGACTTGTGACTCGGCTTGACTTGCCCACAACAGAAAGACTTGGGACTCGACTTGGACTTGGGACCAAATGACTTGGGACTCGACTTGGGACTCGGACCTGAGGGTTGGATTGACTTGGGACTCGACTTGGACTTGGGACCAAATGACTTGGGACTCGACTTGGGACTCGGACCTGAGGGTTGGATTGACTTGGGACTCGACTTGGACTTGGGACCAAATGACTTGGGACTCGACTTGGACTCGGACCGGAGCGACTTGAACAATTTTCTGCTCTCTACCCATTCAGCTGTCCCTCTCTAAAGGCCACTAGAACAACTATAATAATAAACATGTGAGTGAATAGCGAGCATGACAACAGCCCCCTTCATTGTATTTTTCCCACAAAACATATTACAAATAAATAAACACGTATTCAGAAGGACAATATCAGTCACCAGAACCAAGGATGGGTGTTTTCTTTGTATCTACGATGGTTAAAATGGAGTTTGAAGTTACAATGGGGTTGTATATAATAGGAAGGGAAATTCATATAAAATATCTAAATACTGAATGGAGCAGATTAAAAACTGTCCAGTTCACAAAAGCCTGAGTAGACGATAACATTACCCACAATTATTTTGAAAGTGAAATATCCCTTTATGTAAGTAAGTAAACAAAACAGCACATACCTATAAGGTACAACTTTACTACAGGTTGCATCTTCGCATCAAACTGTACACGTCTCTGGTCCACCTCTGGCTGTTCCTCTGACAACGTTGAATGTCTTCTGGAGGCCATCTCTCTAGATACGGTAGACCTCTCCCTGTGGTGCTCTGTGGAAATCACCAGTAGAAACAACTTGTACTTATCATGCAATAAGGGTTTACTGAACAACTGAACAACCAGGAGTAGTCTGGTGACCACCGGAGAGACGCATGACAGCCGGAATGTAGACGGCACCCGGGAGCAGTATGGGTTGGCGCCCCAGCCTGTGTCTTCCGTGAGGAGGAAGCCCAACAACCCCACAGTGAGGCATTTAGGAGGGCCATTCAGGCTGCAGCACCACCGTTGCTCAGGTGGAGCCTGCAGTACCACCGTTGCCCAGGTGGAGCCTGCAGCACCACCGTTGCCCAGGTGGAGCCTGCAGAACCAACGTTGCCCAGGTGGAGCCTGCAGAACCAACGTTGCCCAGGTGGAGCCTGCAGCACCACCGTTGCCCAGGTGGAGCCTGCAGCACCACCGTTGCCCAGGTGGAGCCTGCAGCACCACCGTTGTCCAGGTGGAGCCTGCAGCACCACCGTTGTCCAGGTGGAGCCTGCAGCACCACCGTTGTCCAGGTGGAGCCTGCAGCACCATTGTGGCTCAAGAATCCACCACTCCTGAATGAAGTGTCTGGTGCAGATTGATGACCATTTATGCCAAAAATCTTAATCGCTATACATGATTATGGGTTCAAACCAAAACTTTCGTAGCGGCACGAGCACCAACATGCTGTGTGTCTGTCTGTTTTTTGGGGGAACATGAGTTACCAAACTATATATTTATCGTTAGTTGCTGAATGACCCTTTAGTCTTGTTAGAATGAAAGAACGAAAATACATCACATAGATGCACCTGGTATCCTCAGTGATGTATCCCAAGGTCATCGGGGTTCAGGGTCTCGCGAACATCATACCCCTCACTCGGGTGACCAAGCCGAGTGAGCCGAGTATCCCGACTTACGTCCCAGTAGCTACCCTCAAAACTAGACTGCAGGACATGAGACTAATTAATTAGAGCGACAGAGAGGAGAGTGTGTGTGTGTGTGTGTGTGTGTACGTGTGTGTGTGTGTGTGTGTGTGTACGTGTCTGCGTCAATTTAACAAAGGTGCAGACGATCAGAAATCAGCAGAGACCGACGTTTGCGCTACTGTATGCCGAATTGAAGTGGACTCTGCCCCAGACTTTTTTTTCTCCCTGGAAATAAAAACGTCTGGGTTTCCGAGGCTACCCTCGATCAGACCCACTAGGGAAAGACCAGGTGGAGGGACTAGGCTCTGTGGGTTGCCTCCAGTCCGGGCCCCTCCTACGTCTCACCAGGTCCACTCCTGCTCTCACCACGAGTACAGCCAGGACCTGTGCGTTGGACCAGACTCCCCGCACCAGACACTTCATTCAGGAGAAGTGGATTCTGAGAATACTAATAAAAATATAAATTTGTTTTACCTGAGAGAGTATCGCACCACATCTTGCTACGTAGTAATGTTAAAGTTGACTCACCAGACTCCTCTTCCTCTTTAATCTGTGGAGGTTGTGGTTCCTCCTGGACCAGACTGGATCTCCTCTCCTGATGTTGTGGAGGTTGTGGTTCCTCCTGGACCAGACTGGATCTCCTCTCCTCATATTCAGATGAAACCTCTTTACACACAGACAGGAGGAGAGAGAAGGTAGCATCAGCAGAGCAACTCAAAGATTACATTTATTCTCCTATTTGTTTTGTCAGGATAACCCTCGTTTCAAAAAATAAGTGTCTCGGGTCTCTTCACAACGCCTCGCAGAGCAAGGCGCTGTGAATAGAGCCCGACATCGGTCTCACCGATGTATCCGTCATTTTAGGCGCAGATGCCCGATATCGGACATTATTTCACTGATGTGGCCGAAGTCTTTTTTATCATCATTATTCTAACCTACACTTGTCTTTCAGAATGTAAAATGACGCACCCTTATGAAACACGCTCTTTTGGCTTGATATTAATTAATTTCTAATAGCTGCAGAGAATGGATTTAAAAGGCACTGCACGCGTCGTGCTTGTGACTCTGGAGCCTAGTAGCAGAAAACTCTGCCCTGCGAGTGACTGTAATAAATGGAAGTCCAGCTGTCAGTCCAGCTGTCATCCTCAGAAAATGTCGTCTGTGTACAGCCCTTGAAAATATATGAGAGATGTTTGAAAAGATGACATATTTAAATAAACAAGCATTTTCTGCCAGAACTTTTACATGGATAACTAGAGGTCAATATCTCACTCCACGTCTTTGGACGTATTTATTGAGCGAGTACAAACGGAGCGCGGAGCACATTTATTGAAATTTCATTGAAATGTATTGAAAGAATTTCCAGCACAGGATGAAATCCTCTACGCCAGACTCATAAACAGACATAATATACATGTTAAAAAGTACATACAAACATACTAGTCTGCATTCTATGATCCTATAGTTTACTGAGACACTACACCGTCTCTCTGCATTCTATGATCCTATAGTTTACTGAGACACTACACTGTCTCAGCATTCTATGATCCTATAGTTTACTGAGACACAGTCACTACACTGTCTCTCTGCATTCTATGATACTATAGTTTACTGAGGCACTACACTGTCTCTCTGCATTCTATGATCCTATAGTTTACTGAGACGCTACACTGTCTCTCTGCATTATATGATCCTATAGTTTACTGTCTCTCTGCATTCTATGATCCTATAGTTTACTGAGACACTACACTGCCTCTGCATTTCTATGTACTTATTTTACACCAGATTATGTCTTTTATATGACAGTACTAAATTGATAGCCTGGTTAATAAACCAGACTAATATCGCACGGACCGCGGGATATTAGTCTGGGGAGGCTCAGCTTGGATTTAATTTCCAGGGGGGGCGGGTTTGACGCAATTGGTCAGAGCTACTGTCAGTCAAAGGTCTCAAGCATTGAAAGTCACTGTACCAAAGCCCGCCCATATTGCATACCGTGTCCCGATTGGCCGCCCCATTTCTCTGTTGTAGGAAATGGGCGTACAATTGAGCCTCTCCAGACCGTAATCCGCCGGCAGGCAATTTATTTTTGCCAACGGCTGATTCGGTCTGGTTTATTAACCAGGCTACTAAATTGATTGATTGAAATTGTTTTATATTTACAGACATGTCGGCCGACATGTCCACTGAACAGCCTTCCGCTACTGCTGCTGTTGCTGCGGATGCTATTGAGGCTGCTATTTATGCTGCCGTTTCCATGGAAAAAGGTAAGATAATGCACAAAACAAAATCGTGTTTATAGGTTTTAGTCATCACAGGTTACAGTAAAAAAAAGAAGTGGGTGAAATAATTATTACATTTACTTATTTTATGGTTTTGTGTATTCCTGTCTTAGATGTTGAGTCTGCAACTCCGGGGTGGTCTAGTGTCAGGTGACAGCCGACCGAGATCCCCTTTACTGCACAGCCTGGGCCTGGGAGGAGGTGGGTGTACCCCAACTACCAAATGTACTTTCCCCCCTTTTGAATACTGTAAAGCTCAGGTCTTCATACAGTTTGCACTACATACAACAGTTTGCTACTAGACATGATTGCACAACTGTGTATATATTTATAATGTAAAAAGTAAATTTGATTGATTGATCTGATGTGTGGTGGAAATAAAAAGGGACTGGCATCCACAGTTCACATCATAGTTATGCCTGCTGTCTATTCTGCACACTTTTCCCAGATATTTGTTTGGACGAAGCGTTATAAAACTGCTTAGAACTCCAAAATGGAAGATGATAGAAACTAACTTTTGGATGCATGTTTCTTGAAAATAGGTTTTTGTTATAAACATATTTTTGAGAAACATGGATCCACATACATAATATATATCAAAACATACCCTGGAATGTCTGTCTGAATGCCACAGTGAGTTTATATCATGTTGCATTTTGGAGTTATGGACCGTTGAAGATGGATCGGTGTCACTAAATACAGCCATCAGTTGAAAAACCATGCTATAAAATGAGCTTCATATCTATATAATGGAAATTTATTTTTGAATTATTATTCAAGTCGACACCATAAGGTTTCATTTGAGATATGTCATCGATATGTAGTCCTAGTAGAAAGTACTTTGAAAGTACTTTGTTTCACTAAAATGCTCATAACTATTTTTCCAAAATGCTGTTTTGGGTGAAAACAGGCTGTATTCAGCTGCTTACAGCTTCATACTGGTAAATTTTATCAACACAGTTAATTTTTTTGCTATACTTTTGTAGTGGCACAAGCGGAAACAACATGTGTGTCTGTCTGTCTTTTAGGGGACCATGAGTTACCAAACTATATTTGTATTGTTACAGTTGCTGAATGACCCTTTAGTCTTGTTAGAATAATACTAATAAAATATTAATTTGTTTTTACCCGAGAGTATTGCACAACATATTCCTACGTAGTAATGTCAAAGTTGACTCACCAGTCTCCTCTTCCTGTTCCTCTTTAATCTGTGGAGGTTGTGGTTCCTCCAGGACGAGACTGGATCTCCTCTCCTGATGTTGTGGAGGTTGTGGTTCCTCCTGGACCAGACTGGATCTCCTCTCCTCATATTCAGATGAAACCTCTTTACACACAGACAGGAGGAGGGGAGAGAAGGTAGCATCAGCAGAGCAACTCAAAGATGACATTTATTCTCCTATTCGTTTTGTCAGCATAACCATCGTTTAAAAGATGTCTCGAGCGGGCCCGCAAAAGTGTCCTCCTTTCTGAGGTCTTGCAGGTGGCTAGCCCCTTTCGGGACCCTACGTAAAACTTTTATGATATTTTGTTGAGTTTTACGTTGGGTCCCTGCTCACTACTGTATTTTCGTATGGAAATTCCTATTTGCGGAAATGGAGATTCTCTCTAAAATAGGACCCGCGGCATGTGACGCCATTATTTTCCTTGAGTTATTCTGAATTCGGTAACTTTAAGTAGCTATACATCCAGCTGCGAATATCTCCTGTGGCGCGGAAGCCGTTAAGTATTTTTAATCTTTGTTTGACCGATTTGGTCGCTTTATTTCTTCTTGTTTGTTTACCGTTTATTGTACCGCCTCCCGGTGTGCGGTTGGCTTGTGAGGCTACGTCCCTGCCTCTGATCTGCTGTGTCATAGCTATAGCGCCACTAGCTAGCCAGATAGGCGGTACAATGAGGTGTCAATAAACAAGGAAGGAAAAGAAGAATCCAAGCTTCCAAATCGGGCAAACATATATTAAAAATACTTAACGGCTTCCGCGCCACAGGAGATATTCGCAGCGGCATGTATGGGTACTTATACTTTACATATTCAGAAAGCCTCATACTGAAGAATATCGTCAAAGAGCGCGGAGAGGCGGTAAACATGTAAACATGAGCCAGTAAATGTTTTAATCAGGTGGCATGGACGACGTGGAACAGGACCCAATGCACTGGGTCGAACAAATGTCAGAAACTTCAGTAGCATTTGGGTTCTGCTTGGAGGGCTAGCAGGTGGCCACCCTACCTGCAGTGTGTAGATCGATGTCCATATCAAAATCAATGTCCAGCAGTTTGTTTTGTGTCTCCAGCAGAGTTTGTAGTGTCTCCATCTCTCTCTGGAAGAGGTTGACCATGAACTCTCCCACCGCGCTGAGGCGCTCCAACACAAACACTCTGACGCTAAGCTCCACACTACAAACATCAGCAGCGCCACGCTGCTGTTTGTCCACAACAAACAATATCTCCTCTCCCACCGCCGCTAGCTGTTCATTTATCTTCAGCCGTACAGACTCCATTTGACGCTTTTCACCTCCTTTAGGAGACATTTCCACCAAGCTTTCTGTTCCTACTGTAATATAGAATGTGTAATAAAGGCACAAACGTCAACAATTCCCGAGAGACACGACAACATGTTTGACTTGTTCAGCAGCGGCCATCGCCGTAATGGAAAACTAGACGCAGTCACGTGACGGGTTGAAAACAAGCACTTCAGGGTCAAAGGTTGTCCACGCATGCGCAACAAAATAATCCAGGCACTGTTGCCTTAATGCCTTTCGCCTCCTGTTGGTGGAGGTGTGTAACTGTCACAGATAGATAGATAGATAGATAGGTAGGTAGATAGGTAGGTAGGTAGGTAGGTAGGTAGGTAGGTAGATAGATAGATAGATAGATATTTTTTTAAACTGCCTTCGAATCTTAAAATATCTACAACCTCGTGTTGCGGTGTGACACGCTTTGAGCTTTTAGATCAGCTTTTTGCACATTTGACATTTTAAATCCGTGATTCATTGATATTAATAGGAAAAGGTACTTTGCAATTTTTCATTTTGAATACTTGAGTATGCGTAGGCTACTTTGTCCACCACTGATGACTGGAATCCGACATCAGAGACTCAGGGAGTCTAAATTAGTACCTATGTAATAGACAGTAATTACCTAGTAATTATTACTGGCGGTTCATGAGCTGGCAGTTCATGATCCATGCCTGTTTTTCAATTGAGTGCTATAGCGCCACCCTTTGGCCAATGGTTGTGGTCTTTGTCTCTAAGCAGGGTGACATAGCCATATTGCCACATTTCGTGAAAAACAACTGCATGGTTTGACCTGGAGCGCTGTGTATGTATAATTCAAAATAATGGGTGATCTTCACTGATATAATGCATTCACCATTCACATGGAATCAGGCAAGCGGTAGATGGCAAAACCTGCTGGATGGCACAGTAAAAAGATTTAATATTTTAACATCCGTCCTGTTCCGTTTACCGTCCTGCTCCCGTCCACTAAAATGACTTCCGGTTTGTCATCTACTGCTAGCCAGGGTCAGAGGTCAAAAGGCAGAACACGAAAGTTGGTCGACATGAGGAGACGCATATGTCTATCCAAGTTTTATTGTTGACGGTCAAACGGAGCTATACCTGTTCAAAGTTTGCATTTTCGATTGAGTGCTATAGCGCCACACTTTGGCCAATGGCCGTGGGCTTTACGTTCTCACCGTTTCACATACCTGGCTGTCTACCATTGCCAAGTTTCACGAAAACCGACTGCACGGTTAAGCCAGAAATGCTATTTAGTTTTTAAGGGGCCGGGGACTTCGGGCGTCGCATTTCTGCGTCTATTATTAGACGTTTTTTATCCCATTTTTAGATGCTCGTCTAATAGCCCATATCGTACGGCATACTGTAGCACGCCGTTTTCCATCATTTTTGAGGATTTGAAAAGAATGAAAAAAAAACGATGGGTTGTAGCCCATCGTTTTTTTGTATTTTTTATCCTCGTTTTTCATCATTTTTGACCATGCATGGGCTATAGCCCATATCGTACGGCATACTGTAGCACGCTGTTTTTCATCATTTGTGAGGATTTTGAAAAAATGAAAAAATGAAAAAAAAACGATGGGTTATAGCCCATCGTTTTTTGATTTTTTGATTTTTTTTTTAATCCTCGTTTTTCATCATTTTTGACTATGGGCTATAGCCCATACCGTACGGCATATAACAAGCCGTTTTTCATAATTTTTGAGGATTTGAAAAAAATGAAAACAAATGGGTTATAGCCCATCGTTTTTTGATTTAAAAAATAATAATTGAATCCTCGTTTTTCATAATTTTTGACCATCCCACTGAGCAATGAGTGAGTGCGACCGCAGCTCAAGGAAAACCCCGCCCCCCCCTGCTCAGATCACCACCAGACAGTCCCAGCACGCACCTACACACACACACAAACACACACGCACGCACACAATTTATTCATTAATTCGTTCGTCCGTTCATTCGTTCATTCATTCATTCATTCATTCATTCATTCATTCATTCATTCATTCATTCATTCATCCCTTCGTTCGTTCGTTCATTCGTTCATTCATTCATTCGTTCGTTCGTTTATTCATTCATTCATCCCTTCGTTCGTTCGTTCGTTCGTTTATTCATTCATTCATCCCTTCGTTCGTTCGTTCGTTCGTTTATTCATTCATTCATCCCTTCGTTCGTTCGTTCGTTCGTTCATTTATTCATTCGTTCGTTCGTTCATTCGTTCATTCATTCATCCCTTCGTTCGTTCATTCGTTCATTCATTCATTCATTCGTTCGTTCGTTTATTCATTCATTTCATGACGACAGTAACATGACGTTACAGTAGCCTGTATGGCTCATTGAAGTGTATGATTCAACTTTTCATGGTTTATATTCAATTGTTTTAAAATGTTAGTGTTATAGTAGGCCTATAGAGTAAAACATAATTTAAAAAAGAAAAGTAACTTATGGGGGCAAATTAATCGCAATATTTCTTATTTCTGTGATTTCTTCTTCCTGTGAAGCACAATTTACAATTTAGGCATTTAGCAGACGCTCTTAATCCAGAGCGATTTACAGTAAGCAAGAACAAAAAACATGGTAGGCCTAATACATAAAAAGTCTTCATATAAGCTATAAACAGTGGAATATCTATAGGTCTATGAAACAATGCATACACTATATAGTGCTATGTCTACATAAAATCTAATTAGATACTACTAGTACTTTGAACTACACTTTGAACTATAATTGTCTGAATTGTGCTATATAAAAATAAAGCTTGATTGATTGACTTTTATTGGCACAATAAAGCCCTTGTACAGTACTGTTGAAGTCCTCATCTGCGTTTGGGTCCAATTCCTCACTCACCTTATTATACGTTTCATGTTACTGCATTAAACTGTATCAAAAGGAATTAATTTAAACGATGCCTGAAAGCAGCAAGTATAGGGCGAGATCGACACCCATTATTACGCTAACTATTCAAAGTTCCAAAAGAAAATGACAGGTTCAAAAGCCTAGGTGTGGAGGAAAACGTGATTGATTGTCTTGCAGCAATAATACGAAAAACACTATCTGGTTTGATTATGATTTAGAAACAAGTGTTTCTTCTCAAATTGCAGAGCTTGAAGTCAGTGAGTGGACGGTCAGTGGCTCAGAGTGGCAGGGCCGAGAACGGCCGGATGGCAAGTTAACCGTGTTAACCAAGTTCCCGGGCTCTCCCAGAGTTATAGTGTCGAAGACTATGACACTATGGCACATTAGAAGTCCACTATAGCTAGTACTAGTGTCTCACACTACAGAACACACCCATGTGTCCAGAAAAACAAGGCCTAATCATGTCACCATGACCCTCATCATAGAACAACAGCAGGATTTTCAGACTCTTTCATGTCACCATGCAGACAGACCCACACCATAGCCTATTATGTAGCCTAACACAGTGCCGCTATTCCAAAGCCACTTCAGGTACTTTTTTTTTTCTTCAGTAAATGGTATAATATTTGTGGGTGCATGGGTAGATCTTGTTGAGCCGGTCATTTTGAAAGTAGCTCTCAAGTCAAAAAAGTGTGGCTACCCCTGGTATAAGCCTTCCCCCAGTAGGCCTCCTTTACATTCAGTAGATCCTGTGATCTTCCGTGGCCAGATGTAATTTCCTGGGGTTTATTAGGAAAAAATAAATCACCATAAAATGTTGTACAAAAAATATATATTTTGTCCCATGCTCGAATGCCCCCGCCCCCCTGTCAAAAAGAGCTAAAATCCCTAAAACGAAACAAAGCAGCAATCTCAACTCATCTTTTACTTTCTCTAATAACCTAAAACATGAACCTTGGTTGAAAAAAAACTAAAGTTGTCCTTTAAACCCTCTGTTCCTTGTGTTAAATGATAGTGTATAGATGTTTGTTATGGTGTTGTTTATTTTCTAGTTTCACAATACAATCTCCACAAAAGCAAAAGCCTTAGAAATTAATTCCAACACACATTAAATATTTGATGTCATTTATTGCATTTCCATCTCTTTTGTACTCCTAATCAAAAATGTCGGCACGTTAAAAGCAGCCACTCTATGCCTAACTAAACCTATTACATGGATAATCTACCTGGATTAAATCGTTGTCTTCTCATATACAAATTCTCCCATTACAAACTGCATTCACAAAGCCTTATGAAAGTATAGTTCCACTAAATATTCACAACAGAGGAGCTAAAAGATATAGATCCCGTCAGCAATCTCCTGTATACTAACACCATTTAGTGTGCCAAATAACTTTTTGTCCGCAAGCTTAGTAGCTATTAAATAGATTCACAACAGAGGAGCTAAAAGATATAGATCCCGTCAGCAATCTCCTGTATACTAACACCATTTAGTGTGCCAAATTACTATTTGTCCGCAAGCTTAGTAGCTATTAAATAGTACATGAGATGCATACTAAATTCTGGCAATTTTGTAGAAGTGAAAGCATACCGTTTTGTAGATACTATACAGTAGGCTGAAAATAACGTACTGTTGAGTAGGTAGTATGTTTATCATGTGATTTGATGCAACCATACACTACCAATTTGGCTATTATCTATTGTGTGTGTGCTGTCTTTTCGGAAGGCAAGTAGTGAGAGGGACATGCCCTTGAATATGTTCAAGAATTGGTACCCTTGATTCTCAACCTGTAGGCCGTGAGGACATTGCAAATTATCCTTTAAAATATTATGTACTAAAAACAAATGTCATGGACTGCGTCCGAAATCACATACTAACATACTATTTAGTATGTCAAATGACTTAGTATGTCCGAAAGCTTCTATACTACATAGTACATTTAGGCAATTTTGTAGAATTCAAAGTAAAACCATACTGCTTAGTAGATGCTAAACAGTAAGCTGGAAATAGCAATTATGTAATATATAGTACGTTGTGTAGTTTCGGACGCAACCATGGTTTTCTTTCTTTACAACTTTTTGATACTGATAAATATAAACTTAATGTTAATTCCAATTAGCCAAGCCGGAACACAAGTAAACAATAAACATGCCATAAAAATGCACGTGACCCACGGGCCCACCCATTTCCGTTGCTGTGTTAAGTGGTCAGATAGATGGGCCACGAACACTTTCAAGATTTTCAAATGATTTTCAATTTTCACTTGGCCTCGATCCAGAAAAGGTTGAGAACCCCTGTACTAGAACCATGTTGAAACATGTCAGACGGTACCAACATCAGCTGGGATCATCAGAGACAGACTTTAACATACTGGAAGTAAAACTATGGATTAAGAGAATAATTTCACTTGAAATGCTTTTGATGCAATTACATTAATCACACCAAAGGATACAGTAGAGCACATTTTACAGCATGTGGGATAAATGAGACCGCCTTTAATTTGAACTCAATGGAGCACCTTTTTAGGCAATATGTTTACATGGTAAAAAAGAAAAAAGTGAACAAAGGCCTCCATATCTCATCAATCCAATGAACCAACCTAACTATAATTTAACATGTTTGTCAGCCAAGCTGGATTTAATAAAGGCATCTTCCCAGCTACTGAGCAGACAGCCTGTGGTTCAGGCACATATCAATACACCTCGTAATCACATATTCACATTCCTTCTGAGTAAAACCCAACAGAAAAGCAACCACGTTGTGGGATATTTCAGAGAGATGCCACTGAGCACTTTCGCATATTACAGTAACGGTACATGTCAATCATATAATACTGATGTTGATGCTGCAAGTAGTTCAAGATTTCAGATGCCTGTGAAAAATGGCGATGTGGTTGCACGTTTGTTGGATTTACTGTTGAGTGTTTGGGTATGCAGCAGTTAGGATTACATGGCAGGTCAGTCACAAGCAGGCTCAACAAAAAACAAACCTTCAAGTTTCGGCTGGATAACTACATTTTTTTTCTTCCTTCACTATATACAGTACATTTTCACATCAAATTATATTCACAACCAGTGTGTGTGTGTGTGCACGGCTGCGCGCATGTGTAAAAATAATGTATGTCAGATATGCATTTACACAGTTCACATTACAAGGGGAGTTTAAGTAAAGCAAACTTAAGGAAAGTTGTAATGAGAAGATGTATTGGTTTCTGTTCTAAATCGCTGCATGTTGCTAGGCTAGGAAATGTTTGGTGTCACAACCACATAATGCATGCAAAGCAAAGTGTGTATGTGTGTGTGTGTGTGTGTGTGTGTGTGTGTGTGTGTCCACAATGCTTACAAAACAGAACCACAGGTGGTCTGTGGAAAAAATAAATAAAGAACTAAATATAACCAACATACATGATGTTCTTAAGACAAACCACTAACAACATACTGTATACTATAGTATAGCCATATTCAAACTCATTCCCTTTCTCACCATACATAAATACAAAGAACACATATATACAATAAACCAGTTGCTAGCCCTCCAGACATGAAAAACATCCTTTCACTCTCCTTAGAACAGACCTTCAGTGTCTCTGCAATGGTCCCTGTAGTTTGGAAGCAAGGTCAAATGAGAGTACTGGGACTGGACGAAGTACTGCTGTAGTCTTCAAGCTCTCAGGATGTCCTACTGTAGATGTAGTGTTATGATGAACCCACGTAGGCAAAACATGGTTTAATTTGTCTCAAAATACTGTATACAAAATGTGTCCAAAACCTGTATTTTATTTTGGACACAGCAGATAGGAGGAAACATTAGAGGCCAAAATACATCTAAACTGTTTGTGAAAATGTACTTCTACAGTATAAAGTATATTTTCAAATGTATTTTTGGTCAATCTGTATAGATATTTGTATACATACAGTATGAAGTAATCTATTTGCAGTTCAGGGACCCAGGGAAGGACAGAATGAATGGGATTAGCAGGAGTGGGTGATCTGAACAGATCTGGGTGCTAAATCAGTGTTTCTCAACTAGTAGGGCCCGACCCCAAATTCCCAAATGGGGTGGCAAATATTCAATGACTTCGTTAGAGGAATACTGTGATGTTTAACACATTAGGGCCAATGTCACTGAAGACCCAGTGGGAAACTACAGTTGCTGAGAAGCATTGTTCACTATATCACTTACGATACTGATTAGAATGCAGGCGAGGGTGGGGAGGGCAGGCCCAGGGGAGAGGGCGGGGTGGCAGCTCTAGGGGGCGTAGGAGGAGGGGATGGAAACATAGCCGACTCAAAGGGAGAGGTGGGAGGTTTGGTAGGGGAGTACGGAGACGAGGAGGCAGCAGCAGCAGCCGCCTTGATGGGAGAAGATGGAGTTGAGGAGGTGCATTTGGTGGGGGAGGCAGGGAGAGGCCGTGTGGGAGAGGAGGGAGAGGAGGAGGCCTGTTTGGCAAGGGAAGAGGAGGTGGGGGAAAGAGGAGAGGAGGCTGGCTTAGGGGAGGTCGGTTCAGTGGGGGAGGAAGGAGAGGAGAAGGAGAAGGCTGCTTTTGTGGTGGTGGAGAGATAGGGAGAAGGCGAGGCAGATGTTGTGGGAGAGACAGAAACCGGGGAGGCTTGTTTGCTGGGGGAGGAGGGGCTAGGGGGAGCTGGTTCTACAGGGGAGGAAGTGTATTCAGTAGGAGGAGACGGACTGGGAGGGGGACTGACAGGGGAGGAGGTGTGTTCAATAGGAGAAGATGGGCTAGGGGGAGCTGGTTCGACAGGGGAGGAGGTGTGTTCAATAGGAGAAGATGGGCTAGGGGGAGCTGGTTCGACAGGGGAGGAGGTGTGTTCAATAGGAGAAGATGGGCTAGGGGGAGCTGGTTCGACAGGGGAGGAGGTGTGTTCAATAGGAGAAGAGGGGCTAAGAGGAGCTGGTTCTACAGGAGAGGAGGTGTGTTCAGTAGGAGAAGAGGGGTTAGGAGGAGCTGGTTCTACAGGAGAGGAGGTGTGTTCAGTAGGAGAAGAGGGGCTAGGAGGAGCTGGTTCTACAGGAGAGGAGGTGTGTTCAGTAGGAGAAGAGGGGCTAGGAGGAGCTGGTTCTACAGGAGAGGAGGTGTGTTCAGTAGGAGAAGAGGGGTTAGGAGGAGCTGGTTCTACAGGAGAGGAGGTGTGTTCAGTAGGAGAAGAGGGGCTAGGAGGAGCTGGTTCTACAGCAGAGGAGGTGTGTTCAGTAGGAGAGAAGGGGGCAGGGGGTGCTGACTTGGCAGGGGAGGAAGAGGGGGGTGAGATCAGTGTCAGGTTGGTGGGAGACGACGGAGACGGGTAAGAGCCGGGTGTGGTGGGTGTGGCGTGAGGGGCACAGCCGAAGACAGCAGGAGGCGCAGCAGGAGACAGGCTTTCAAGTTCAAGGTTATGGTCCATGGGTGGAGCAGAAGGTGAGGTGGGGAGGATGGAGGTGAAGGGGAAGGCCTGGCGCGAGGAGGTGGGAGAGGGTGAGAAATGAAGAGCGCTTACGGGGTCTGAGGGGGGTGGAGAACAGTTGAGCCTGGAGGGAGACAGCGGGGGAGAGGACTGAGCCCTCAGAGACTCTGAGGTCCCTGGACTCCTGGCATCCTCGGTGGGTGTTGTTAGCTCTGGCGGTGGCGCTTTGGTGGGAGAGACTGGCTGGGGAGAGGGTGCCGTCTTGGTTGGCTTGACTTGGAGGGCAGAAGAGGCTTTTCCAGCTGAGGGCTGAGGTGGGCCGTGCCAGCGGTGGGTCAGTTGGATGTCCTCCTTATCTAGAGCTGTGTTCTGGCAATGACAGAGATGGGAAGAGAGACAGTTAGCGGGCACTCACAACCTGCAGACCCCATACAGTACCAGTGAGAGAGAGGTATACAGAGGGTCAATCTATGGGGAAGACACAAAAGTCCTTGAGAGTTTTAAATTGAGATTCATCATCAACCTTTCATCCTTTTCTATAAAGGGCTGAACTCTATTTCTGATTTGTTTTACAACTCAACCTTTTCTGCAAATAATGTAGTGACTGCTGCCCAAATGTTTTACCAATTATGTACCGTTTAATCAAGTTCTGTGAATGAGCAAACATAGAAGATGAAGCACACCAATGGATATGGACATAAATAACTGAAACATGGCCCAACAGATACATCCAGGATATTTCCCACAGTAGACTGACCCCGCCAGAAGGCAAATCACAGCGTTGTGCAGAAGGGAAAATGAGAAAGCGAGGCTTTGCTCATTTTATTCAGACTTTACACAATGTTATTGATTGATTTGGAAATAAGGTTGGGACAACCTAATCCCATTGAATATAATTTCTCTTTTTCCCTTGTGCTAAATCTTAGTAGCACAACATAGGAGGTGGAAGCGGCAGGGTGTTAGTACATACCATTGCCTTGGAGCTAATTCAGGGGATGGTAATGCAGGTTGCATGTTGGCAGAGGGGGTGAGGGAGAGAGGAAGAAGCAGAGAGGGACAGAGACTAGTCTTACTCACATCTTCACAAACATAACAAGTTGACACAGAAAATAAAAGCGTGGTGGCTAGCGGACAGGTGTTGTTCCAGCGCAGTGCCAAATTGGACATCAATGTGCTGTTCAACAGTCAACACCAGCTGAACCTTTTCTACGTTGGAACAACAAACTTAAATGTGTGCACTCTTCTGGGGATTTCTAGGACTCTGTTGGTGTTTATCAAAATGTTGAGGTTTCAGGTTGCTGTACTCGTGAACATGGTGCTCTTCAAAGTGTAAGGGAGTACACTTTGCATTCCTAGGTCAATCTTAGAGCAGTAATTAGTGCAGTACTAAGATTCGACCACAAGGTGGCGCTAAATGACTATAAATGAGTATTAGAATTGTATCAGCCAAATGTGTTTGCAGGCTTTGCAAATGCAAGTCATGCCTATTAGATCAATGTAATTCACAGTGAATGTAGATAAATATGCACAACTTGTGCTTGTGAATGAGACAGCAAATAGGTGCAATTTAGAGTAAAATGACAAAGAGGAAGGCAAATTAAAGTGATGTAGCATTTGCAGAGTGCCAGGCTTGTAGACATGCCAATTGCCAAATAAATAACCTCAACGACAATGTTACAACATAATTCATACTGCCACAAAACCCTTTAACAAAAACTGTTTTTTTTTTCCTCACATACCACAATGGAGTTGATCAGAATGAAAACAAATGGACTTTGGAGTTTGGGACGAGGACGAGAAGAAGAGAGTGAATGACTGACTATACTATAGGATGATTGAAACATGTGTGTTTATGAGCACAGGAGGTTGCTAGTGTAGAGAGTTAGCTATGGACCCACAACAATCTGTTAACTGAGAGCCGGCAGCCTGGGGAGGAGAGAAGAGGAAAATATGAAGAAGAAGAGAGACAGAGGCACACTGCAAAACCCTGAGTGTTCATTTAACTTTACGGGTCCATTGTTGGGTACAGGCTTTTGTTCCGACACCATTATTGGTCCGACAGTGATTAGACCGACAACCTACCTCAAACCCTAACCTAACCATAACCGCAAACACGGGAGCAGCGCATGTTCAAGCGCTAGTCCGACCGTTATTCCCGCATGTCGTACTAATTCCCCGTCGGAAATTACCATCGGATCCCCCATTGTTACACAAAATACTGGGGTTCTCTTACAAACTCAGGGTTTTTGCAGTGCAGGAAGACAAAGGTGAAAGAGAGAAAAGTGGTGATGAAGGTAGACTGGATGGAGCAGCCAATGGAGAGAATGCTAAAGGCTAAAGCGCATGATTTATAGTTTGTCGCATAGTGGTGTCACACACCGACAGAAGCAGATCTACAAGTTCACCCTTTGTGAGCTTGTAGATCATCTACTTTTGGAGCACGACAAGGCACCATAAATTGAGAGAGAAGAGAGAAAGAAATAGAGAGGAGGATGGAGCATGAAGCGTGTACCCAGCACTTAGCTGCAGGCATCCCCTCTGGTCCTGTGGGTGGAGTGGAGGAGGGGTGTGGATGAGGAGGAGATGTGGGGGAGGAGGAGGAAGAGTGGGAGGAGGAGGAGGAGGAGGTGGAGCCTCCAAGGCCAGGCCTCCACCATTGATTCACCTCAAACTGTCAAAAAAGATTTACAACAAAATGAGGCTCCAGTGGCGATGGGAGAAATCAAATCCAATCTCCGACCAAAAGAGGCCTGTAGTGCAAGTGTCCTCAATACACGGGACGTAGGGTTGAGGAAATGCTGCCATGTCACCCCGGGACGGAGGACAGGGTGGCTGATGGGAGCATGTAGGAGATGTAGTCAGCAAATCAATGCCCTACATACCCACGTCATACTACAATGTAACAGGACAGGAGCATAAATAGCCGATCTACAAGCTCACAATGCATTGCGAGCTTGTAGATCAGCCATTTCTTCTGTGATGTGTCTGTGGGTTTTTATACATATTATTTTATAACTACCAACGAACCAATGCAAATTTAACAAGATATTGATTGTGACAAAATAATAACGACATTGGATCTATTGGAACACGGGTTAAATGTTCCATTTTCTGACAAGTAACAGTTCTGGACATACAAGGTTTTCACCTGACATTGACAATATGTACTAGTGTGGTTCTAAAGTGTAAAAGTATAGAGACTAGAATGAACCACTATGTCTGTACTAGTGCAGTACAGACAAAAGGCAGACAGATGGACAGACAGACAGGCTGAGCAGCATGGCTATAGGGGAGTGACATGGGGGAGGGTGACCCGATGTGACAGGGAGGAAGAAGAACAGGGAGGACATCCGCCCCCCACCCCTCAACAATAACAGGAAGTGATGTAACCCGAGGACTTGAAAAGGAACGGGACAGGATGGAGAGGATGTGGTTGTGTGTGTGTGTGTGTGCATACGCCTCAGAAAGGCTGTGTACCTCTGGGAGTACACTATATTTATGGCAATGAAGGAAAAGCCCACTCCGCCACCCCTAGCTGGCTGTAGAATTGTCTCGCAAGGCACCAACCAGCACATCAGGAGCAATTCGGGATTCAGTGTCTCGCTCAAGGACACTTTGACACTAACTCTGTTCGAACTGGCAACCTTGTGGTTACCATCCAGGCCACTCTACCCCTGGAGATTTGAGATGTTTTCACTTATATTTTGATGCCAAAACATACATCCTTCTACATTGTTGGTTATGCCTCTTTAATCTGTATACTGCGTCAGGCTTGTAAATAATCTTGTATATTTGTATAGGAGTGCATGAGGATATACTATGTGCGCAGTATTTAAATCAACGACATTTGAGTCAAACCATCACTGCCAAGCAGTGTACTAAAACATTTTACTTTGGAAGCATTTCTTTGTAAAATAACCTGACATCCAGTATTCAATTTGTCACTATCATGTCAGACATTTAATATCAGAACTTTGCAAAGTACAAACGGCAACCAGGAGATCAAACTAGACAATTTACTGCAAAAGCTCAGCGATAAGATCAAATGAAGTGCGTGTTTGTTTGTTCTTACCATAATGACTGCCACCCCAGCAGAGGTGCTGTTGTGCTTGGGTGCAGTGTTAAAGTGCGTCATCAGTTTACCTGTCACCTCCATTTTCATATTGCTTTCCATGGCCATGTCATCCTAAAAAGAAACACACAGTGTACAGTCTATATATATATAACAACATACCATACAGGTTGTATTCTGTATATAATTATTATATTATATAGTATTGTTGTCTTTTCCTTAGACGTACACACACACACACACAACTATAGTCAGATGCAGGACGTTACCGTGACCCATGGGTGGCAGAGGACATCATCTGCTGTGTAACGAGCCTGAGCATTCACCTGCAGCATCTTCCCAATTAGGTCCTGCACACACACACACACACACACACACACACACACACACACACACACACACACACACACACACACACACACACACACACACACACACACACACACACACACACACACACACACACACACACACACACACAATATATATATTATAATATCCATGTTTACTGACCATGATAAACTTAGTTTGATGATGTCTTGTTATGATCGTTTTTGACTTTGCCATCATGTGAAACTCTACGCAGACAGATCCAATTATTCAGCTCACCTCTAGCCAGCTGGAGGCGCTTTTCTTCACAGCAAGAGCCATCTCTAATAACAGCCCTGCATGAAGTCGAGGTGGCAGCATAAAAGCAGCTCATTAAACTATAGGAGCTCTGCCTGGCATGGTAAGCAGGGTTGGTCTCTGTAGTACATGACATGGCTAAGTGTGCTCTTGTTAAAGAGTAGTCATTACGTGTGTGTGTGCACGTGTGTGTGTGTGTGTGTGTGTGTGTGTGTGTGTGTCTGTGTGTTTGTGTGTGTGTGTGTGTGTACACGTGCCAAGTGGCAGAAAGAGGTTGTCCAATTGTTTTGACAAACAACTGTTAAAGGGATTGTGACATTAAAAAAAAAGGTTTTGGAAATGTTCTTATTTCTTTTAGGTTTTCTAATCTCAATTGCACCCAAAAAAACATGAACTTTTAACATTCAGTAGATTTTCTGTGATCTGGGGTTTTCTGGCTCAAACAGGTGCTCTGATTTTTCCTGCTGTTTGTGATGTAAGATCCTGCAAATCCCATATATGTCAATGGGATTTGCCAGCAGATGTCACTGTTTTCACTGTTTTGCCTGTTTTCATTGTAGCTCAAAAGGCTTCCAAACCCCAAAGAAAACTTCAGACCACAGAAAATCCACTGAATGTTCAAAGTTCAGGTTTTTTGGGTGTAATTGAGGTCATAAAACCTAAAAGAAAAAAGAAAAATAAATGAAAATTAATGTCATAAAACCTTTAATGCAGCAGCACAGCATGCTGCCATCTTGGACCATATCAGCTGTGCTGGGATTGGCTCTCCTCTAAACACACGACAAGGAACCTCTGCTTGTTGAAGAACTCTAACTGAATTTAGCTGACTTTAGCAAATACATTTAGTAATTTACCATATCTAGTAATTTGAGGACTCACTGTACACACAACGACGAGGCACTGGAGTGTGAAGTGAAGTGTTAACTTGGAAGTAGTGAGATTTGGCACCAGGGCAACGTGCAACAGTATGAATGTTTACAATAGCTGTCCATGGTGTGCATCAGAGCTCCCAACCTTGACTGAGTCGCTGATGTTATCCCAGTAAGGAGAGGGGAAGTCCAGCTGACCTACAAGGATCTGGTCAAACAAGTCTTCCTGCAGGTCGCTCTCACTGGACGGACACACACACACACACACACACACACACACACACACACACACACACACACACACACACACACGTATGTAAATGTAAGGACAATATTGTCCGAAGTAGTTGCAAGCTTGTAGATATAGTCTATATTCAATAATTAAACGATTTGCCCGGCTGTAGAGCACCGAGTTGGTAACAATGGATACCCGTGGTACCCGTGTCAGAGTACCCATTCCCCGTTGTACCCGTGTCAGAGTCTGTGTCCCATTTATGCCCATACATGGAGATTTCCGTGGGCCCGACCGACTCGACACCGGGCACTGCACTCCCTGTGGGGGTGTGCAACGTGTGTGTCGAATTTGAAGTCGGCGGGGCGAACGGTTCTCGAGTACACGCACACAGACAGACGTACGTACAGATATGTGGTGCATTTATAGATATTATATAGTTATTTGTGTATATGCAGTGATCTGTTGCATGTTCCAGTTCCTAAATTAGCCATTGATGGTGTACTGGCCGGAGATCAAAGAGCTTAGAATTAAATTGGATAGAGGCCAAACTTACATGCCGACTCCTGCTCTACTATATTATAGTAGATATGTTAACATAATTAATAGTGGGATGTTAATCTATGTCACACCACACACATTAAAAAGAAAACACGTAGGTATAACATTCTAATCATCCCTGGATTTGCATCTAATGAAAATGCATTGGTGAATAAAAAGCAGGTGGACACACACTTGAGCTGCTACTGGATATGAAGTAGCACTGAAAACCTCATTTAACATATTTAGAATTCATGGCGGCATGATGAAGCTGCACATGATAGACCAATAAGATCATATGGTTTGAATAAGTCATGCAAAAGCTTATTGAGCAACCTGAGAAAGGGCTGTGCAATTAACATGGCACGCTTTAATCAATATTTGTAAAAATATTAGCAAATTATTACTGCACTTTCATCCAATTTAAAGCATCTCTTTTTCTAGTAGATGAAAATGTAAAGATTGTTTTCTTCCCCAAAGGACACATTAGACTGTCAAATTGTGCCAACGATATCCTGCAAAAACATTATCATGCAGTCCTAATATAAGCTGTACCTTCTGAAGGGAGGAAAGCCACAGAGAAGGATGTATGTTATGACACCAGCTGCCCAGATATCCACCTTCAGTCCATACCTGAAAAAAAGGAGCGAGTGATGGAACAAATGAATGGAGAAATGAATAGAGGAATAATGAGAAATAAAGAACATAGTAGAACATGATAGGGGGAAAGGATGGGGGACACCCGAGCAAAAGGTTAAAGGAAAACTTTGTAGATTGTCAACATAAATCCCATTGTTCTGATGTGAGGAAAGTAATAATTAAGTGTGGCAAAAAATCATAATACACCTTTAATCCTCTGAAGTTACTTCACATAAATTAATGAGTAACTAGCCCATTTGATTTTCAGTAACTGTAATTGTTACTGCCACAATATCACTACTACCAGGATCAGAATCAGAATATCTTTATTGTCATTGTACAAGACAACAAAATTGATTGGGAATCCAGATCAAGTGCATTTAAAAAAAACATACTCTATATAAAAAAACAGACATTAGGACCTAATGTGCTATGACTGCTCCGCTATTTTTCATTTAGCATTTATGTCTATGCAGCCTTATGCAAAGGTTTAAATGTAATTTAGAAATAATAATTTCTATCTTTACCCAGACTCAGCAATGATTTCGGGGGCCACATATGTGGGGGTTCCACACACAGTGTACAGGGGTCCCTCCACCACAGTGGCCAAGCCGAAGTCCCCCAACTTCACAGACTTGATACCGTCTGGGTACTCAAACACCTACAACACACATAAAGTTCAATGTCACTGTGCTGTCATGTGTGCAAAAGTAACTGGAAGTTATGTGTATGTGCATATTGTGTATGCACTGGGAGTACATACAAACAAATCATGAATTGTTTTTGTCTGTATGCATGTGTGGGCGCAATGTCACAGTGAAGTTATAGGCAAACTACAAATAACATCATGAAGACAGTTTGATGTAAACTAGTTTGCTATCGTCTGCTCGTTATTACAAAGACTATTATTGTTGTTTGAGACAGAAATAATTATACAGCGTTACACTGGGTGCACATCACTGCCAACAGCTACCAGTTGTTGATTAACGCCAGGGCTCCACTGGGCGCGTTGCGTCACGCGTGCGTCAAAAAACGAACCGGTTCAATTTTATGGTGACGGAGACGCGACGCGACGCAACGCGGGCAGTGGAGCCACCCTCCATTGATTAAAAGGGAACATTCCCGACGCTGACGGAGACGCGACGCAGACGCGATGCAGACGCGACGCAGACGCGCCCAGTGGAGCCCTGGCGTTAGGTGTGTATTCAAACCTATCAACCATGTCTGTGCTCGGATGTCCATCTTTGTTATTAGCACAAACAGCATAGCTAAAAATAACGTTAAACAAGGTCTCCTCGCGGTTGTGATAACGATTCAATGTCAGGTTGACCAGGTTGTCAGACACAGCCAGGAAGATCAAAAGTCCAGCGCTCTTCTCCAGGGCGCTGTGCCAAGAAAGCCTACATCAGGAGCGCTGAAGACGAGGAGCACACAACGCATCTTTACCATAGAAAGGCATGGCACACTGGCACTGCCAGCTCAAAAGACACTCTCTGTGAGACTACTGGTACCAAACTAGAGCCAAAGGTAGGTACTCTGCGTGCTAAATACACATTAGCTAACTAGTTACCTCTGTCGGTACGCTATGCTGGCCTGAAGGACTGGTAAACCAGAGGACATCAAATTGTCATTAATGCTTGATATTGTGAGCTCCTTTGAAGTGTGTGCTGTTGCCAGAAATTGGTGTGCCATGTTTTGCTTGTGTACAGTAGGCGGAAGGCAACCTACCAGCAGGTTCTCTGGTTTGATGTCTCTGTGGACTATGTTGAGACTGTGCAGGTACTTCAGAGCTCCAGCCAGGTTGAACACCATGGCACTGGCATCTTTCTCTGTATATTTGGCAGATGACGTAATGGCATCAAACAGATCTCCTCCCTGCAGCAAAAGCAATGGTCAACATTGATAAGGGACACCAATTAGAAAATAGAGACGATCCGGGCACTCAAAGTTAAAAAGGAGGAATAGCCTTTATTTAATTAAAAAGCAACTGCCAATGACTACTGAATGAGATGAGTACACAAATTAAATGCAGATTCCTTTTTTTCTTTTTTTGCTGGTGAAAACCGATTACATAATCTGTATTATTTTGAGACATTTATGGCCTATATGGCCAATTCCGATTATGCTACCGATTAATCCTGTAATACATTTTAATAAAGCATGTGTGATAAATAAGCTCTTACTTAAGCATTACAATTCATTTCCATTTAGTGTGCAGTACCTTAACCAGCTCCATGACCAGGTAGAGCTCACACAAAGTGTCCACCTCCTCAATCAACATTATAATGTTGGGGTGTTTAACCCTTCGCAGCACGGCCACCTCATTCTCTATCAGGTGCTCCTGGACGCACGCACGCACAAGCACACACACACACACACACACACACACACACACACACACACACACACACACACACACACACACTATTAGTATTGCGGAATACCATCTGAATTATGTGTGTGTGTGTGTGTGTGTGTGTGTGTGTGTGTGTGTGTGTGTGTGTGTGTGTGTGTGTGTGTGTGTGTGTGTGTGTGTGTGTGTGTGTGTGTGTGTGTGTGTGTGTGTGTGTGTGTGTGTGTGTGTGCGCGCGGGTGCATGTGCATGCGTACCATTGCAGATCATTTGAATGAGATAATGAATAAAACATTAGCAGACTAATATAATTCTATGGGATAAGCGGATCAGGCACACACAGGGCCCAGCCCGGTTGTTAATAATGCACATGTACAACATTAACATGTGACCCTGTGTGTGTGTGTGTGTGTGTGTGTGTGTGTGTGTGTGTGTGTGTGTGTGAGAGAGAGTAAGAGAGAGAGGAAGAGCAAAACAAAGAGAGAGGGGGTCAGGGAGAGATAGAGAGAGAGCAGTAGCGTCAGAATACAGAATGAGTATACATACAATAGGAAAACAAAGAGAGAGGTTTGAGGGATAGAGAGAAAGACAGGGGCAGAGAGAAAGAGTCAGAGGACAATTTACAATCTAGGCATTTAGCAGACAGGTCAGTGTAAGCAGGGCAGAGATGTCAGAGCTTTGTTCAATGACATTGTGGATTGTACTGTTTAGTAGTTGGAGACAGAGGATATACCTTTCCTCTGCACTTAGTCTTGTCTATGATCTTCAATGCATATTCCTTCCCTGTGGACCTGCAGGCAGAAACACTGCAATTAGGAATGCAATAGCTGTGTTTCACATTGACCGTCCGCTACAGAGAGATGGCAGCGCAGTGGTAAGATAGCTCTGTCTACTGTAGCTCTAGCTCTGTTCCATAGCCTTCCTGCTTCGATTCTGCGAATTTCTGCCCTGCAGTAGGGCTATGCGACTTACCGGTTTAAATCTCAAATCGAAATCAGACCAGCCTATCCTCTTTAGTGGAAATCTCACGAACGTCTGACCTACTCACCAATACAAACACGGGTTGTGTCAATAGAAAGCCTACTTTCCTTAGTGGAAGCACTCTGAGCCCCCCACCACACGTATAAACGGTACTTTTTGGCCAGAAAGGGATTTTTTTCCACCGGAGGAAAAATATTCTCTATGAGGCAGTTCTCTGGGCAATATCAGTAGAGGGCGCAGCGGAGTAACTAAAAATGTTTTTTTTCCCGGTGGAAACAAAATCCCCTTTTGGCCAAAAAGTACAGTTTATACGTGTGGTGGGGGGCTCAGAGTGCGTCCACTAAGGAAAGTAGGCTTTCTATTGACACAACCCGTGTTTGTATTGGTGAGTAGGTCAAACGTTCGTGAGATTTCCACTAAAGAGGAGAGGCTGGTCTGATTTCGATTTGAGATTTAAACCGGTAAGTCGCATAGCCTTACTGCAGGGCAGAAATTCGCAGAATCGAAGCAGGAAGGCTATGGAACAGAGCTACTGTAGCTCCATTCATACTGGCTCAGTCGAGATAATGAAGGTAGCACAAGTATAGACAAAATATGGCAGGATGACAAAACATCTGTATTCCTGAATGTTGGAGGAATCACACACACACACACACACACACACACACACACACACACACACACACACACACACACACACACACACACAGTATATAAATAGCAAGAGTGGCTGCAGTGGTGGCAGTAAAGTCAACTGCAGCAATAAAGTGAACAGTGCACTAAAATGCAGTGTAATACTGTAAGAAAATAGCAGCAATAAATAGCTATGATCTTGTTACTGATCTTGTGATATAAACGTTTATATCACTTTTAGTGTAGTATTAAAATACCATAACACTATTGAATAAGTACTGTAGATAATATTTAATAGTTTACTTCTCCATTGGTTAATCACCTACAGGCCAAAGGCATGATCGTGTTACATAACATTTTATTGGCGACCGAACGGGTAATGCTGAGTCAGTGAGCGATGGAAATACATAATGTACTTAGAAGGGTAAAACAACACAATGTTAATAACAAGCCATTACATTGTGTGCATTGTAAATACAACGTACTGTACATGTACATGTTTGTAGTGTGTCTGTAGCCTCAGTTTGCACATTTTGCACTCATGCACTGACTCAGTTCTACTCTACAGTCGTACAGTAGAATCTCACAACACCTTGTGACAACCCTACGGTGTACTTTAACATATCTATCCTATACATTTATTCATGTTAAAATACTCTCTGGTACAATGATGTTACAACTGATTCAAATCTCTGTCACCTACCTCTCAACACATTCCTTGACCACGGCAAAGTTTCCATCACCGAGGACCTTGCCAACGTTGTACTTGTCCAGGATGGCAGAGGCAGACACACATCGGTTACCGTTGACTGCTGGGAAGAGACATAAGGTTACAACGGGATACACAATGTTTCTTTAACCTACACTGCAGAGACATCAGGTTACAGCGGGATACACAATGTTTCTTTAACCTACACTGCAGAGACATCAGGTTACAACGGGATACACAATGTTTCTTTAACCTACACTGCAGAGACATCAGGTTACAACGGGATACACAATGTTTCTTTAACCTACACTGAAGAGACATCAGGTTACAACGGGATACACAATGTTTCTTTAACCTACACTGCAGAGACATCAGGTTACAGCGGGATACACAATGTTTCTTTAACCTACACTGCAGAGACATCAGGTTACAACGGGATACACAATGTTTCTTTAACCTACACTGCAGAGACATCAGGTTACAACGGGATACACAATCTTTCTTTAACCTACACTGCAGAGACATCAGGTTACAACGGGATACACAATGTTTCTTTAACCTACACTGAAGAGACATCAGGTTACAACGGGATACACAATGTTTCTTTAACCTACACTGAAGAGACATCAGGTTACAATGGGTCGGGATACACAATGTTTCTTTAACCTACACTGAAGAGACATCAGGTTACAACGGGTCGGGATACACAATGTTTCTTTAACCTACACTGAAGAGACATCAGGTTACAACGGGTCGGGATACACAATGTTTCTTTAACCTACACTGAAGAGACATCAGGTTACAACGGGTCGGGATACACAATGTTTCTTTAACCTACACTGCAAAATGCAGGGTTCATATAACCACTTAATAAAGCTTGATGCACTTCATGAGCTTGATGATACAAGCTTGATAGGAAGTATTCTGAGCTTGTATATCTTCTATTTTAGCTTGTGTGTGCGAGCGTGTATGTGTGTGTGTGTGTGTGTGTGTGTGTGTGTGTCTGTGTGTGTGTGTGTTTTCAAGATAAACATTCTAAGTACCAACTTATAATCATAAAAACTATGGGTACAGATTTGGAAACCTTGTCTATGTAACAATAGCTGGCATGACAAAGAGCAATGTTCTTTGACAAAGACCCAAAGAACTAGCCAAATGATATTGCTCTGTTTTGGCTGTTATAGGCAGTTTGTCTGTCTCTGTGTGTGTAATATTAAGAAACGTTTCACCTATAATGACAATCCCAAAATAGGGATGCCGTAGGTTGAAAGTAGTTCACTTAGAGTGACAAAAAATGCACCCGTGTCCATTTTGAATTAGTATTTATTTTTACCCCGTCCCTGGACCAAGCCTCTGCAGCAGTTTCACAGAATGCCTGCAGAACAGTTACTACCCTCTACTAACACCCAGCGTTGCTTTTTAGCAAAAAGAATATTTAATTTAATTACTAAATTATAAAAAAAAAAATCTGTTCTTTTTTCACCTAAACGTCATCAGTGATGTTCATTGCAATGCCATTTAAATGCCATTGGTCATGATATTTGCATATAAATACCCCCCACAGAGGCTGAAATTCACACAAATTAAAAATGTCTGGACTTTACCCTAATAAAAGTAGGTAAGATAATTGTAATATATGTTTTTTTGTGATCATTAGAATGTCTAGAACATGTTTTATTCATTATTGTGAAAGATATCCCCAAAATGTAAATTATTAATTTATTATATTATTACATAATTATTATATAATTATTATAAATCTTTCATCAAACTTTATTTTTTTATTTTTTTTAACATCTTTTTTTTGTCTTAGTCCTAGTAGTACAAAGTAGTAGTAAGGTTTAAATCTTTTTTTTGCAAGTAGAAATTAATGCGGGTGATAGAGGGTTAGTAAGAATGTAGAATGTTGCCATTTTAAATTATGGTAATAATAAATGTATTACAGGCCCAGGCCGTAGCGTAACGGTCTGGGCACCGGACTGGTAATCCAGTCGCAGTGTGCCGCGGGTTCGACTCCCGGACCCGACACGGCCTTTACTGCATGTCATCCCCCCATCTCTCTCCCGTTTCCTGTCAGCCTACTGTCTGTCCCTTCAAAAATTAATAAAAGGCGTAAGCCGCAAAAAAAAAAAAGAAAAAAAAAATGTATTACATCATAACTAGCAAACTGTGGTTTTCAAAGTGGGAAAGCTAATTTACATATACTTTACTATACTGTAATTCAATATACATTAATGTGCATACACTGACTGTATGATAACCTGCACCGTCTGATAGTCTGTCTCAACGTTCCTGCAGCAGGACAAGCACCAATAGCGGTATGTTATTCACACACACACACACACACACACACACACACACCCACCCACCCACCGCAAGGACATTTAAATGTCTTCTCACACAAGTGCTGATACAGTGACACTCATCCCTAAGCCAGGTTTTCAGCACTATTGTACCCAGGCAGTGACAATGCTAGTGTCTGCTTGAGCTTGACCTGCAGTGCAGAGCCACATGCTTTGGCTGGTGAGGGGGTGGAACAGCTGGAGGTGAGTGAGTTCATGTGACGTTCTGTGTGTTGCCAAGACCAGAGGAGAGGAGAGGAGAGGAGAGGAGAGGAGAGGAGAGGAGAGGAGAGGAGAGGAGAGGAGAGGAGAGGAGAGGAGAGGAGAGGAGAGGAGACAAAAAGGGCATACTGTACCTTCAGGGCTCAGGCGGTCGGAGTGTTCTTGGTGATGATTGGCTGAGCCATTGACATTGGGGACAGACATGTAATGTGATGGAGGGATCTGGAGGAGAAACAACAAAAAAAACTGCTTAGCGCTCTGACCAAAACAATACCTTTACGAGGACATAACTACCTTCTACAAACAAAGCATGAAGTTAGATATTCATCAGAGATATTTAACAACATAACTTAACACATGGAGGCGTGGATAATGCCAATTGGCTGCTTTGAGTGGCCAAGCAGCATTGACCACGCCTCCAGGTCGCACACACACCGGCCCGCAAGCTGCCAGTTGAGTACCCCTGTCCTAGAAGATCAGATGGCGTGTGGGAAGCGGTGAATAATAATTCTCTTGTAAAACAAGACTTATTATGGACTGTCTAATGGCATTATGCTGAAGGGGAGCCAATTTGTGTCTCACAACATGACAGTAAGTGAGAGGTTCATGAAGAAATGCACTCACAAAGCATTGAGCCAAAAGCCAATGGACTGTCAAGTCTTGTTAATTAATGAAGGCTTCGCGTCATAATGCGTTTGTTTTTTCTTCAGTTGCACACGCAGCTCACGTCTGTCGTCCATTGTAATATACTAGAGGTTCACGCACCTTCATCTCTAATGTTATGCTGTGTCGAGGTTACAACGCTTCTGAAGAGAAATATACTTCTTTAGTTTAGAGTATGGACGGAGTGAGTAATGGCGGCTTTCAGAAATATATGCTGGCGCGATGCTAGGGGGACTATAGCAGAATAATAACAGAATATGCCTCATGTCGCCAGAATGAACATGCCTTAAATCAATAAATAAACTCGTTTTTTTTTTTTATGTGATTTTCTTTTTTTTTCATATTAATACAGTTTGAATGTTGAAGAAGGTTTTCATTCAAACAGATTGTTCATTTGGGCAAATGAAATGTATACATTTATACGTCAAAGTGGGCTTGTTTTTTAACAAGTTTCTGGAGGCAGAAGAGCGCAGTTCCGAGATTTGCATGTTGGTTACGATTGGTCCTGTAATCTCTTTGTCCTCAGGTTTCACGCTCTGATCACCGCCCATTAGCGTGCTTGTGTTTGTAAACACAGAAGTATTCTGGGCATTTGGGTTAGACTTTACAGAAAATAAACAAAACCACGTATAGCTACTCGCTGAAATACACTTCCCAGCTTGGAGTCTTTCACCAACAAACAACAGGCTAGAAGCTAGCTAGCCTAGTTAGCCGTTTGTGTCGTGTGTTAAAGAGCAAAGAGATCACACGTCTTTTCTTTTAATCACAACTCGCTCATTTCTTGCTCATTTAAAAAAAGGTTATATACTATGTAAACTATGAAATGCAGGCTTTCATTTGGTATATAGAACGTTTGTGTAGGCCGTCTCTAAGAAACGGTATCAATTGAAAAGGAAATGTCGGAAAAATTTTCCTCGCGCACCCAGCAAAGAGCTACGTCTTTTCAAATACGGCCGTTAGTACTGTTAATTCAACATCCGGTGAGGGGAGGATACGGATCGTGTATGTATTGTGTATATAAATCAGGGCATACAGTGGGTGGGCTTTAGACCGGATGTAAGCCTTGCACACTAAATAGACACCCGATGTAGTATGAATCCACCCATCGAATGCACAGGAATTACTATAAATGAAACCAGGCATTGTGACTGCATGTGGACAGATCTGTTTATTAAAATAGCAAATCTACAAGCGCACAACATCATAGCCTGATGCGTCGATTTTATTTATTTAAAATACTGGGTCAATTGTCTGACTTTGATTGCTTAAAGTAGACCTGCATAAAATGGTGTACTGCAGCTATTTACAACCAGGTAGTGTATAAGTTAAATTGAACACTTAACTTAATATTTAATACTTGAATACTTATACTTAGTATTTAATACTTAGTACTTTCAAAAGGGTTTATTGGGGCACCTTACAAATTGCATTGTTTGTTCTACTGGCTTAAACATGTCAGTGTTTCTAGTGTTGCACTGTTGACAGCTAAAACGTCCTATTGTCTCTTGTCCCTCCCATTGTCACACCCACTTCTGTCCAGCTCTAAGGTGATAAAATGTTGTGAATATTGAAAAGGGCTTTTCTCAGCTTTGGGTGAAAGGCCCCAGTCATTTTAAAATGGTTATATCTCCTTCAATTATTGTCCAATTTCATTGAATGATACATCATATGAAAGCTTACATTCTGTACTTTAATAATCTGTAAAAATCTGAAAAATGGAAAAGGCGACATGAGGCATGTTTTGTTGGCACTGGTCACATATGTGCCCTCTCCCTACGCTCATTCTGTAGCTCCGAGATGAGGTCACACACTGGGCCCCTCCCACCGCGTTTCAGAAACGGCGCAAGTTTCCGAAAACATGGTCTCCTATCCTTACCACACCATTAATCCAAAACGTGTAGGGCCGATCCAGGTTTACACTAATTCAAATTTAGGACCGGCCCAGAAAATCCAACTAGAGATTTGAACTGAGCCTTTACGTCCCGTATTTTGTCAGTCGCTTCCATGTTTATCAAGGAAGTGTGCGTGTGCGCGTGCATGTCGAGTGAACTGAAGTCAGTTGGAAATTTTCGACCAGGGGAGGCGCCGGGGAGGCGCTAAAGCTTTTCAACTTCCTTGATAAACATGGAGCGACTGACAAAAGACGGGACGTAAAGGCTCAGTTCAAATCTCTAGTTGGATTTTCTGGGCCGGTCCTAAGTTTGAATTAGTGTAAACCTGGATCGGTTTTGGATTAATGGTGTGGTAAGGATAGGAGACCATGTTTTCGGAAACTTGCGCCGTTTCTGAAACGCGGTGGGAGGGGCCCAGTGTGTGACCTCATCTCGGAGCTACAGAATGAGCATTGGGAGAGGGCACATATGGGGCTAGGGGGACTATTGGTAATGTAATGGTGGTGGGCAGGGAGCGCCGCAGCGTGTGGAGATAGAACTGGTAGAATGCAGAGGGGAAGTCAGTGATGTATGAGGACCAGAAAGCCTCCGTCACGGCGTCCTGAACTGGTGCACATTTTTGTGTGTTTTTTGTGGGCGTGGAATTCTGGGAAATAGACTGTGCTCTTTATGGAGGAATGGCTCCACTGAGTAGATGACTGTGTTCAGACTCTCGCTCACTGGCTCTACGTTAGCGGTCCCTCACAAGGAGAAGAATTCAATATGGTCTCCAGACCAACAGCTAGCCAACAACATCATGCCAAACTTGTCAGGTTTATTGGTTGTACTGCGTAAAACTACATTGTGATTTATTGGGAACAGCTGCTCATCGGCGGTGGTGTGGTCTCTAGGTATAAAGAATGAGATGCTTTTGGCTCAGATGTGAAACAATTCTTCAGAATACCTCACAGTTTGGCCATTTGTGCACTTACAGTAAGAGCCGCCTTGCAAAGACGTAGCGAAGTTATTTATATAACTGTGCCGATGGTGAATTGGCATCTAAATATAAATGTGCCCTTCACAAGTACAAGGTGTGAAGAACCTTCATGATGTACTGTACCTCCTCCAAAAGCACTTATCTGAGCTGGGAAACCCATCACCTCTGTGACTAAATAATTTGTACTGCACATGTGTACAGAGAGACCATTTTCAATGAGTCGCAGCTGTAGCATTTTTAGCGCATTGTGACAGAGACCTAATTTAAGGATTCATTATATTGTCTCAGCTATTGTGTAGTAGATATTTCCTCCTAAGCTTGATTGCCGGTATTCTTTTTTTTAGTAAGTCTGTGGGTTTTGTGGTTCTCAACTTCTCATTTCCCAGCAGCCCACCTTCTAGATTTGTGGCTGCTCACTCCCACAACTATACATAGGCTCACACAAGGTTGCATACGAAAAATGCACCATTCACACTATACAATATATTTTGAAAGAGGTTCCATATGGAACCATTTAAAAAATAATAGTAGATTCCTTACAGAGAACTGCATAAGACCTTACTTTCTACTATAATGTATGGCATGGTGTTTTTGATTGATTACAAAAAATACAGACGTACAGATATATACACTAATGCTAAAAGGATAATACAAAGAGCCCTGAGGGCTTCTTTCCATTGTGGTCCTGTGTATTAAATGCATGAAGACATGTAAAGACATACAATACTAGACAAGAAACCATCAATACTAGAAGCAATAAAGGTATATATACAGAAAAACATTTATTTTGGTGCTCATTTATGGTGGTTTTGAAGAAGGTAGAGAGTGAGAGTCACACTTTTGCTGTGGCTGTTGGTAGGGCATTCCACATTTTGGTGGCAGAATAGTAGGAAATAATTCTTCCACATGTCCGTGCCAAATCTAAGATCAATGGAGCTCCTTCTAGTGTAATTGTGCAACTTCATTTGAAATGAGCACCTTCGTTTCTCCTGGGGACAATGAATACACCTCTAATAGCCTGGGTTCCATCCTGATTCTCTGCATTCCGTGGATTTGTTTTGTCACTCGCTACTCAGTCTGGTCACTGGCCAGCAGGCAGCTGATACGTCACCAGCCAGCGCCACTCTATCCATGCTTCTCATCACCGTTGAAAAAAAATAGCGCCAGTTTGAGACTCAAAAGTAAAAACCTACGGTAAAAAGTAAACATTAATTTGATTCAGTAAACCACTGTCAGATTCAGTAGTATAAAAAAAACTGACGGCTGACCGTGTGGGGTGAGTTTAGTGAATTATAAGGGGACGTTGCAGGGCAACAGCAGTAGATGCGTGGCGCGCATTGATACGACGATCCCCAACCAATCAGAAGCCACGGGTCCATTTCACCCTTTTACATGTCCCGCCTACCTTGGAGATAGGACCCTTTCCAGACCGAGTAGCGAATGACAAAACAAATCCACACAATGCAGAGAATCAGACTGGAACCCAGGGGTTCGTTCAGACCTTACATCAGGCAACGCCTGATGAAGGTCTGAACAACACAAACGTAGCTCAATAAAATGCCGTAAGTGAAGACAGTGGGCGGGATTCCATTTATTTCTACTGGTGTCTGTCTTTAAAAAACCCTTACAGAGAATTGTATTTCTCTGACTTCTTGCCAAACCACATAAGGTGGTTTGGCCAACACCTGACCACTATGGCCTAATGGCAGTATTTTAACCACTTGAAACCTGGAATCCATAGACGTATTCTGGGGGGAACATTCCTAAAGCTCTACAATGGCTTGGCTATTTTCTGCGAAGACTTTTGAGTTAAAAAAAAGAGAGGGCCAAGTACTGCACCAACACCAATCAACTAAGTATTAGTTTACATGGTAAGTATAAAGTATAAAATAGTTAAGATTGCAGTGAAAGTGTCTCCACCTTCATCAATGAAATAAAATGTTATGAAAGTGTAGCAGTAGTGGCTCAGAAACGCACAAGAGACCCAGGTTCGATTCCCGGGCCTTACATTGGTGCTAACCCAGATTGGGTTTCCCGGTGAGGGGAGATCAAGTGTATTAGTAGAGCCTCTGCCTGATGACCAAAAACTTAATATCTCCCCCATCCCATGGGCGAATTCCCCTTTAGGCTAGAGGCTAAGATGTTGGCTTTCCATGCAGGAGACTTACTGTACACACAGCCAGCAGCACAAGTAAGACATAACATTGGAATAGATGGAGGAGTCCAAGTCTGACCAAAAGCAAATGGATGGATGAGTCCACGTTCGACTTAAAGCTTAGTATGGGCCAGTATCTCTCTAGGGAGAGGTTTGGCGACCAGCTTGAACAGATAGGCAATGTGTTATGAACAAGCAGCTTACAGAAGGCCCTAGTCATTTAATTAGAACTAACAAAATGTGCTGTATTTAGTATTATGAGTATACTGTAGCCTACCATAATACTAACCAGTTGCTTCTGTCAGAATTGTATCACATTCATTCAAGCGCTCACCTGTGTGTGTGTGTGTGTGTGTGTGTGTGTGTGTGTGTGTGTGTGAGGGTGTGTGTGTGTGTGTGTGTGTGTGTGTGTGTGTGTGTGTGTGTGTGTGTGTGTGTGTGTGTGTGTGTGCACGCTCACACGTTCTGATTCACCTTTAAACTGCGTGTGGGCCGAGGACTGGTCGGAGAAGGGCTGGAGGACTTGGTAGATCTCGGGGTTGAAATCTGGCTTCCAGGGGCCCCATTTACTGCAGACAGTTGTGTGAGAGAGGGGGATAGAGAGATTAGCAATTTAACAGAGAGAGAGACAGGAAAGAATAATCAAATGGGATGTACCTGTACTGTACCGTTACTGTATATCATTTGTGGGGTTTGACCCCAGAGCTCTGTAACAAGCTCTACTGTACAGTCTACATGAACCAAGAACACTAAAACTGATGCACCAAAGGTCATTATATGAAAGGGCCTTCGACATTATCAGTGATTTTCTTTTCTTTTTTCTTTTTTATTGCAGCATACCCACAAAATAAACAGTGTATCTTCACCGCAGCCCACCAAGGAGTGAGGCTCAGTGCTCCAGAGAATAGAGCTCCTATTGTTTGAATGATTCATCCTTCTAAACAACACATTCTTTCTCTCCATCTCTCTCCGGGCTTCTGGCACCAAAACACCCAGTCATAATGCGCCAGTCTCCAGCAGGAGGCCTACCTATCTGGGTAATCCAATATGAGCTGTACAAAAGTGCTTCCAATTAAATAGAAGGCATTGCAATTACCAACTCAAAAAAGTGCCCTTCTGGGCACAGGTCTTCACCTGGAGGATAGGAGTGTGTGATGTTTGGCAAAATGTTTAGGAGTAATATAAACATATTTTTGTGTGCGTGCGTGCGTGCGTGCGTGCGTGCGTGCGTGCGTGCGTGTGTGTGTGTGTGTGTGTGCGCGTGTGTGTGTGTGCGTGTGTGTGTGTGTGTGCGCATGTGTGACGCGACTTGGCCTGTTGTAGTGCCACCATGAGGCTGATTTGAAAACTGTCAAGTGGCATTTCTTCCTCAGCCTAGTGGGAATATGCATGCATGTTTCACCGCAATCGGACGCTGCATTGAGGAGTTGTGGCGATTTGTACAAAACGGGTACAAAACTGGCTACTCCTGAAAACTTTAGAAGCCAATCGTAGCCAATCAGGATGGATTATTATGAGAAAACAAACAAACCTGTCTTGATCAATCAAATGACTATGGAGAGCATGTGTTCCGATTTGCGTGAAATTTGGATAAAATCTGAAGGAGTAATAATTATTAGAAAATACGTTTTACATATGTCGGCCTCCTGGTGGCGCTATAAAGAGCAGATGTGAAAACTGGGGCAGAGGTTCAGCTCTGGCATTCAGGGAGTGTGTGTGCAGAGTATGGCTGTGATCAAGCCTACTGTGCCAGAGATTAGCTGGTCACAGACGGACAGACAGACAGACGGACGGACGGACGGAAAAACATACTGTCTCCCCATGCCTTCGGCCTGGTGGAGACACTTGAATTATGAGTGTATTGTTTTTGGCCGAGTACTGTACCTGCTGCTTCTAGGGTTTCAGAGTTTTAGCCCTGCATACTGTAGTTTTATTGAGAAGTTTGATAGTTTAAAGTTTACTATGCAGCTGAACATGAAAAGGCACTATACATTTCCTCAGCACACCATTTCCAGAGTGAGTCTCTTGCTTTTAGAAGAACGAAGCAAACTCTCAAGTCTTGGGATAACAGGCTAGTGGTTAGAGTGGCTTCCAGTTTAATCTCCCTGTCCAAGACCAAGTGCCTTTGAACGTAACACTGTATACCTGAAAACTCAATGCCAGTGTCAGGCAATGCACATCAAGACCTTTATCGTTTCCACCAGCCTGTTCAAATGAAGGTCTTTTTGGAGTATGTATTGTAACAATACATACTCTTAGTAAGTATTGTATTAGTAAGTAATCTTTTTTTGCACTTACAGCAAACACTTACACGATAAGCCGTCAACAAACTCATAGGACAGCAGCATCAATCATGTCCGAAGGTGGTGAAAGGAGGCAGATTAGATTAGATGAGGTTTTCCGGTGGTGAAAGGAAAACGGCAGTTGTCACCAAAATGTGACATGTAAACCACAAGTTGTAGAACTTGAAGTTGACTTTGAACCTGAAGTTCAAATTGTCCATCTACACCATTAGGTCTGCTATTTTCACTATTCGACGTACAACTTATATAGGACATAAGTAGAGCTCAGATCCCAGGTATACGTGTTTGTTTATATTGTGTAGTGCACATCAGGCAATGTTTAATGTTTCCAATTTAGTTGATAGATTGTTTGTTAAAATGTTGGTTTGCACCCAGTTGGAAATACAAGAGACTCTGGTCCTGTCAACACTCAATCACAGTTTAGCCAGTTTCAAATGTGCTTTCTCCAGACCTCCATTTGGAGGGGTGGCCATGCCTGGATTATCCTCAAATTAATGTATTTTCTTTAATTATATTTCATGAAACCTCTAAAATAGCGGTGCCTAAACTGTAGTTTTGTTTGTCATGCAGAGCAAATAATAAACTGAAGATGAGGAAGAATGTAGCGAGAAGAAATAAGTTCAGGGGTTTGACTTTGAAGATTCTGCTGCATTCTGCTTTTCTTAGATTAGATGGACGCATACTGTACCGGTGACAACACCCCAAGGCTAGGACTGAGCCAGAGAGAGAACAGGGAGGGGCACAGAGGCAGAACGTTTGAGGGAGAGAAGGAGTGAAAGCCTCTAGAGTACTAGAAAAATGCACCGCTCAAAAACATAGACGAAGACAAAGGAGGGAAAGTGAAGCATTTATAGAAAGAGAGAGAGAGGGAGGTAAGAGACTCACCTGGGGATTTGATCGGAGATTGACTGGAGTAATGGGCCGCTCGTCTCACTTATGGAAGAATAGGAAAGCATAATAAATATACTGTAAGAGCAGGTATAGGCCATGTTTACTGGACTCTGTAATTTAAACTTCTTACAAGTTTTAAAACATGTAAAGGGGGGGGGGGCACACGTTGGAGCGGTTTGCAGTAGCACCGCTAGCACAGATGCTGCAACCATTCCCAGACTGAAAACTGCCAAACTCTTAAAGAAAAAAGTATGTGCTTTAAATCCTGATGTAATGGCTTGTAGAATACCAATTATGCAGCAAAATGTCACTGGTTTTTGGACACCCGTGGCTGCAAAATGCTCATTCTCCAATCAGACAGAGAGCCTGTTGGTGAGGCTGAAAGGATTGCTAGGCTGAGGTCATACAGTAATGAGCATTCAACTGCCAACGCAAATGCCTATTATAGTCAGCCTGTCACTGACGAAGTAAGGTACAAAGTTATTTTGGCAAAAAAAAAAGGACATTTTCCAAGGGGGTGTCTGATATGGAAGCAGAATGAGATGTGTTTCATATGGAAAAGAGTATATCAAATGTAAGGAAATGTGTTCTTAGACTGTTTATATCAAATGCAATGAAATGTGTTCTTAATACACAGTATATCATGACGTGTTCTACAGTATAGTATACGATATGCAAGTTCTTCTATTTCACTATGAGTTTAGGATGATACTAAATTTAATACTAAATATGTAAATTCAAACTCTATTTCAGCAATTAATTGCAACACATAGAACTCCCGAGGTCACAAGACTATTTCAATAATGGGTTATCTTACAAGCGTTATTACAGGCCATGTCTTGGTTCATCTTCTAATATTATTTGAACCAATAAATATTGGAGAGACAGCGAGATCCTTTTTCGACCACGACGACCTTTTTATTTTCGTCGCGGCTTTTCAGCTAAAAGGGCGACATTCAATACGGTCTCCGCGGGCAAAGGGCGCTCGTCGAGTCTCGTCGCGTATTTTGAGACCCATCGCGATTGTTTAAGTCATGTACTGAGATCTTCAGTGACCCTTGTGGGTCCATTTGGTTTCATTTTATGTCCTCAAGAGATAAATTATTGTTAAACACCTGCATTATAATAATAATGAATTGCATATTTATAGCGCTTTTCTATGCACTACGTGCCTAATCAAAGCGCTTACAGTGGTTCATTCATACATTAGGAGGTGAAGCGCCGAACAGTCGACGCCAGCGTCCTCACTTCCCACATTCACACACCAATGGTGGCAAGCTCACACCGACCGACTCATTGGAGGCAATGTAGGGTTCAGTGTCTTGCCCAAGGACACTTCGACATGTAGACGGGATAGTTTTGGGTCTAAGAGGCTAAATGTCATCAAATATGGTGGTCTGTGGCTGCAATTCAGAATAAATAATGAGCCTTCATATAAAAAGGGTTGAAAATCACTGGTCTATACTGTACCTGCTCCTGGGGACTTGCTACGTCGCGTGGACGCCGGGCTCTTGTTGCCCGTGGCTCTGGTTGGAGTGGCAGAGCGGCTGCCGTAGGCCGACTTCAACACTCTGCACTCTGAGGACACACAAACACAACATGGCACGAGTAAGACTTCTATTTATCCCATGGAAGTACACAGGAATCTGTTGCGATGGCATTAAGTACAGATAAACAGACATGGCACAACAGCATCTCTCACTTAATGCAATACAGAGAGAGTACATATCACTATAAATACAGTCAGCATTCAGCGTTGTGCAGTCAGGCAGTGAGACGCAGGCAGTAAGGTGTTGTCTTTAAGGCAACACTATTATGGGATCATTATTCCTGGCAAGTACAGTTTTCTGCAGTATACATACAGTAATGCCAGATATGGATTTCTGAATGTTGTACTCAAAACTGTGAGTTATAGTCAACATGAAGACCACAGAGGAGAGATGTTTGAGACGAGTAGGCCTACCTCAAAATAGAAGATTAAAGAAAAACCTGAATCTGGGTGTTGTCATGTTATGTCCCAGAATCATCTCACGTTATCTATCCATAAAATCAAACATAAATCTAACAAAACATATAGTAGGATACAGCATAATATAGTAGAGTCCCACTTCAGGTGGGACTCTACTACTTTTTTTCTCTTTATGAGTACAACATGCATGCACACCATAAAGCTATGAAAGATTCATAAGCTTTTCGTAATAGCATTCAGTGCACACCTGGCACCAGAGTCATTTTAATGGCACTGAGCAGAGCTGCGTTCAGCAAGAGCAGATGTTGTGATGAGGCTAGTGGTGGAACTGTCAGGCTAGTGACAGGCTGACAGGCTAGTGTTAATGAGGGTGACATGATAAACAAAGACACACACAGTATACAGAGACAGGACACACACACACACACACACACACACACACACACACACACACACACACACACACACACACACACACACACACACACACACACACACACACACACACACACACACACACACACACACACACACACACACACACCACTGTTTTCTTTTACGGCAGTCATTTATTTAACTTACATACAGACAGATACAGTATAAGTACTGTATACACTGCACAATCCTCACATGATGCCCACATGATGTAAGTATTAATAGCAGTAAACCAAGCTTTTTTTTCCTGAGCCATCCGTCTGAAGCTCTCATTAGAAGTTAGAACACTGCTTTAGTACGATTGTGTTGCGGATCATGGATTTTTATTAACTTGGCTTGCACAACTGTATTGCATCAAATGCCTGGTCCGGTCTATTAAATACCGATCCAGAAAGATGAATGGAGGAATGTCTGGACTTAAAACTTTAAACATTTCCAAAAAGAAAAAGCATGTTGTTGTTCCTCATGATGAGCTCTGGCTGAAAGGTCTAGGTGGCCTTATAGTTGCGCGCAAGTGTCACAGACAGAAACGTGCAGATCACAAGCTTGAAACTTTCACTTCTGCACCCGTCACCTTTTTGCATTTTATAAATACATTTACTTACTATGCTTTTGCATCCCAAGAGCCTAATCCTTTATCTGTCAGTGTGTGAGCCTCTTCCGTTTTGTTTGTGTATTGCTAAAGAAAACAATATTTTGAAAAAAAAAAAAATATATATATATATATTCTTTGGTTATAACTGTGTGCATAGCAATATAAACTCTGCTTCCATCACAACGTGAACAGAGGCAGAGCAGTGGTCTGTTATCTAGAAAAACAGACGATTGACCAATCAGAAAGGCGTATTCAACCTATATTAAAGCCATGTATTAAAAACGTATGTTGTCCTTGGAGTGTATCCTAGAGACACAAAACTAGAAGCCTACTATCTTCAAAAAGAGACTACAGTTAGAAGACCTAGTTCCTAAAAGTGGAGCATGGGAGTAGAAGTAGGACGATGAGTGAACCAAACAACCCCAGAACACACTCATCACTCAACCCAGAAATTAAACACTTTTTATACTTTACTTTCATTAGTGTCATCCGCTAACGGCCCATGTATTTGTTACTATATACACACCCATGTCCCATCAAACCAACAAAGGAAATCCCAGCATGTCAAGGATTGGGAACTAGTTTGGTATTTGGTGCTAAAATTAGCCTACTTTACCCTTGTTTCTCCCCGTGAGATTTAGGAGATGGGAAGTGTAGAGTCCCAGCTCAGATAAGCTAGGTTAGAAATACTGCATAGTGAGGCGCTGTGCAACAATGAATGGCCCTGCCGCTTTAAGGACGACACATCCTGCCTGCAAGGTTTATCTCTGAAAGTCATACACACAAGACTGGCGGGATAATTGATGCATACTGTCTGCCCACATGCACCAACACACACAAACATTTGTGTGTGTTGGTGGACACAACACACACAATCAGATCATAGGTCCCCACTCTGTCCGCAGCACTGCCACCCCTTCACACACACACACACACACACACACACACACACACACACACACACACACACACAATACACACAATACTGTACACAAACATAATCATAGTAGCGGAAACAACACCCAGGAATGGAATGTGATTTACACAACAGCCGTACCACCCACTTTCCCCTCCTGAATGCAGGAATGTGCACGCGTGCGTTTCTCCTTATGGGGAAATTTCAAACTATGCGTTACATTTTATCTACTGTATAATGTATATTTCTGTTTCATTCATGACTGAAATAATGCTGTAAACGGAAATAACAGTAGAGTAGAGAAAACAGCTACGCAGTCTCAAAGCCACTGGCAATAGACTGCAAAAAAGCTTCTTTCCATGAACAATCAGGTACATGAACAAACTGTGAAGACTCAGGGCAAAGGGAAATGCCCTTTGCCTAATCCCTTTTGTGCACCATTATGCTTGGACCGCATCTACGTACCTAATATGTTGTACAGTACATGATAGAATATACTGTGAAGTTGAACATACTGATCTGTTGTACATAGAATACACTGAAGTTCTGAGAGGAAGACTGCATGTGCAGAACACATACTCGTGCTCACATAACATGCACGTCACACACACACACACACACACACACACACACACACACACACACACACACACACACACACACACACACACACACACACACACACACACACACACACACACACACACACACACACACACACACACACACACACACACACACACACACACACACACACACACACACAGATAAGGGGCGTGTAGTATGTAGAGTTAGTTGTAAGCAGGCCTACCAGTCAGAAAGGCTGTGGAGGCCTTACCACTGTGATCCAACACAAAGTCGTCCTGGGCGTAGCGGTACTTCTCCGGTCCGCATGCTATGAACACGTCATCATCCCCGAAAAAGTCCTGAAGACTGCTGATCTGCAGAGAGATGAAAGGAGGTAGGAAGGGTTCAGAACAGCAGAGAAGGAGGACAGGAGAGTTATGTGTTCTATGCGATTTGCTTCTAGGGCTGCCATCACCACATTTTATGTGATGATTAACTCGACTTTAAACTTGGTGCGCGGTGTGCAGCGGCAAGGCCTCGAGGGAGTCAGATATATATATATATATTTTTTTTTGTGGCTACTTTTTACATAATTATACACAGTAATATACCGCAATTGCATCCATTAAAAAATTCTAGTATACAACTATAGAGAAAATTGTAATTTTTCTAAACACATGCAAGAGTGTCTGTGTGTGTGTGTGTGTGTGTGTGTGTGTGTGTGTGTGTGTGTGTGTGTGTGTGTGTGTGTGTGTGGGTGGTCCCCCATGCTGTATAGTAATTGCTTCACAGCGTAAACTAGCCGTTTAAAGTCAGTCTGCTGTTATGGACTGAGGCTGTATGTGACAGAGATGTAGTGTGATCGTATGGAACCTCAAAACATCCTGAGGAATAGCCCTTAGATAACTTTTAATGTAATAGACTCAGGCAGCAAACAACGTTTCAGCACAAACTTCTTCTGGGTTCTGAGTTCTGACTGTAAAAGACCCTTTCTAGACAACCCGGTAAGAAATGAGGTTTCAGCTGAGATAGGCATTTGTCTGTCATTCCATACAGCTCTGTCTACTATGGAACTGGAGGAGGATGAGCAGCAAGACAGAAAGGGATGTAGATCCATTCATTATCTCACACGCGCACAAGCACACAGTATAGTAGGAGTGAGGAGGCGTTTAGGATGGTTGAAGGCTGATGGGCAGATGGAACCTGTAGAGGAGACTGGGGGTTGAGTTTGTCCGTCTGTGTAACCAGAAGACTCCGCTATCTTTCGCGTGTGTGCGTGTGCAAGTGTACACACGGCTAGTGATCCTGCATGGGCAAGTGAGCATTTAAGATGGAGTCCAAAGAGTAGGAGCCAAAAGGAGCCAAAGCTTCAAAAGACAATAGACGAGAGGGGGAAGATGACAGGAAAGGAAACAAGGAGGCAGGAGAGAGAGAGGAGAATATACTATCTTGTACAGTAAAAGAAGAGATGAACACTGAGCAAGTGAGCAGGGGAAGCTTGGGGAGAGTACTGTACTGTAGTGATAACACAGTACAAGCTGAGGTTACAGGTCATTACCACAAAGTACTGGTTGCCAGCAGCAGGCATGCTGGGGTCTTCAACACTTGTTTCAGCTGTAATTGACGTCGTACAGCACACAGTCAAAACAGGTCACCTACGTGTATGTTGCATAATGTTGGTCTCAAGCTGGGTTCAAACCCATGATGTGGAGAGTTGAGACTAGGTGAGGTCTACAGTATGTCTATGTGCGTTGAACTGGTTGAGCAACAGGTCGTTGAACAGAGGTCTGTGAAGTTGGCACCCCATGGTTTCCCATATGATGAAAACATTTATAAAAATGGTGTCATTCTTTAGTGCTGCATTTGTGCTGAATTGTGCCGTAAATTTCATAATTTGTGCTGGTATCATTTTTTAGATCATATTTTATCGGTCTGTAACTCTGAGTGTGTTCAAATTGAACCAGCTTCCATTTGTACACTCTCAGATTTATGCTAGTAATTGAAATTAAAAAGTTAGAAAAACACCCGACTATTGTAATTGTATAGCAGATTTGAAGTCCACATACCAGCTCTAACAGTGTGATAAACCGGTTCCGGAAACGGTTTGAAATATGATGGAACCGAATCTGGTTCCTCAATGTTGGATCCGGTCCTCCTGTTCTGGATCCCAACTGTACTGGGAGTACCAGGTCTAAACCAGCGGCTAGACACAGTACTACTCACTCTGCATGCCCAGCAGATCCACTGTTATGACAGGAATTACACCAAACACCACTGGTCTATCAATAATGCATACAGACATCATCCATTTGTAATGAGGACACAATATAGTATCCTCGTCAATTAACAAAAGCAAATGGTGCAGAATAGCAGTGAGCAATGAGCAGTGTATTTGAGAGCCTGCATATTTCACCTCGTTTGAGAGACACAGCTTCAGATGCAGGGCTTTTTGGTTGACTTGGAAACAAGGCGAATCAATATCAGATGGAGAACTTGGAGAAGTGTGTACATACTGTACAGTGTGTGGTGTACAGTATGTGTGGTGTGTACATGTGGTGTGTGAATACTACAGGTGAATTGTTGTGAGGTTCACTTCAGAGTTCAGATGTCCGTGCATAATACATAAAAAAATTAATCTAGAAAGAGGGACAGTTTTGTTGGTCTTTTCAAAGATCTATTAAATCAACCAAAGTTAGCATGTGGTTAGGGTAGGGATCCATTAAAGGAGAATTCCATACTAAAAGGCTTTCTTACCTTTCTTTGTAGTTGTTACGTCCCCACCAAAGAGGTTCAGGTGTTATTTTGTGCAAAAGCTCCTTATTGGCTATTTCCCTACCATAAGCCCTAAATGAATTGCATTGAATTGAATGGGAATTGAATGGGGCTATGGGGTGTTGTGCTAATTCGCTTATTTCCATTGCTCAAAATTATAATTTATTTGTATATATCCTCTCTTCATAATGTAAATAATATCCCAAGCGGCACACTTTACTACTTCTTTCGATGGAAATAAGCGAACTAGCATAACACCCCATAGCCCCATTCAATTCCCATTCAATGCAATGCAATTCATTGAGGGCTTATGGTAGGGAAAATAGCCAATATGGAGTTTTTGCCCAAAAAAACACCTGGACCTCTTTGGTGGGGACGTAACAACTACAAAGAAAGGTAAGAAAGATAAGAAAGCATTCTAGCATGGAATTCTCCATTAAATCAACCAAAGTTAGCATGTGGTTAGGGTAGGGATCCATTAAATCAACCAAAGTTAGCATGTGGTTAGGGTAGGGATCCATTAAACCAACCAAAGTTAGCATGTGCTTAGGGTAGGGATCCATTAAACCAACCAAAGTTAGCATGAGGTTAGGGTAGGGCAGTGACATATCTAGAATAGATACCATTCTTTAGTTGGTATCACACCATAGATCCTATAGCAGCTGGCAGCTCCATATGGCATGTGAACAGTTGTTACAGTCACCATAGCAACAGTCCTTCAGGACAGGGTATATTGTATACGATTCAGTTGTAAAATGTATTTCACAGGCAGCATTTACAATAACTGATGATAACTTGATGAAGCCAAATATGCAATATTTACATAATTATGCAACTTCTGTGAGTATATGTGTGGAGCTCTGTGTGAGATTGTGTGTACTATACAGTAACTAAGTTTGTATTGAACTCTCTGTGTCTACGTGCGTGTGGTTTCAGTTCAGTGTGTGTGCATAGATTGGGCTGTGTGTAGGTGTCTGTGGTGACTGCTGAGGACAGCAGTGTCTTCCATCAGCCGTGGTGACATCAGCAGACAGATGGGAACTTGAGTCACAGCCGAAACAAACACTCATCTCCAAAGATATATCAAAATGACACTCGCTTGACAACTACAAATCGACACAGCTCAGCATCTCTGCGGCTGTGCCTAACAAGTCTTGACACATGTTGGAACACACATCACATCAAATTTATTCGCCACTCAATCTGTGTGCATGTTCAAACACAATGAGAGTCAAATTTGCTTGCCCTCACCCCAGGACACATTTGGACCACCCCCTCACTGCTGGAAACTTATAGGCCTGCCCTGTTGTGAGGTAAAAAGTACTGGACAATTACACAAAACCCTTGAATATCAAGTTTTACAAGTGGCCGCACAATGGTTTCCAGGACATTTTTTGGTGACCCAATCATCATACAGATTGATCGTACAGACGACCATTACAGGTTTCAATGGGCAGGTCCGTTCAAAACATCCAATATACTGGCACTCACTAAACCAGAATGCAAGGGAATCCTGACACAGCCTCATAACACAGTGTTTCCCCTACGACGTACTGTATATGCAATTATGCATTATCACACAACGATGACCAGCTGCGCAGAAAGCATGGAATACGGATGTGTATATTACAGGAAACTCCCGTCAACTCCCTTTTCCAACAAACTCCGGTAAACTCCCGAATTGTACCTGTATATATTACCGTATATTACTGTATATGCCCGCTAAACTTGAGGTTTTTAGTAGGCAGCCAAAAAAGCGAATAACCGCAAAAGACAGCAAAAAAAAAGCAAGTGTGCATGCGTGAAAGCTCCCCCCACACTATCAGCCTCCCACCCCCCCCCCCCCCCCCCCCACACCCACACCCACACACACACACCACCCCCCCCCCCCCCCCGTCTGGGATGGCTGCCTGGAGTGAAGTGTGCAAACAATTCCACTGTGGTGACTAAAGTGTTTGAACATAACAGGTACACATAGAAACATGGGTTACAGTATGTTTTCTGACACAGACACACTCCATAAATACTGCATCGCCCCGCCGACTGCCGACAAGGCAAAGCAACAAACAGCATAATGCATCCAGCGCTGTCGCAACGGAGTATGTCTGTCTGGACCAATCAGAACCCTTTTTTAGTTGTCCAGGTCTGTAGCTGGTTGTGTCCGTCTCAGCTGGAGAGGGTTGACAGGAAATGCTGTGGCATCTTTATTCTTCTCACTGCAGTTTGACCTCTAACTCATCTCACTTCTCTTCTCTCATTCCTCTGACCCGTTTCTTCCTCTCACTGCCTCGTCTCTCCCACTCCCCGTTTTCCCCCTGGTTCTGTATGGCTTGCTGAGCCAGGCAGAATATGGGGCAAAGGCTTAATCGTGTGTGTCCGTGTCTCTCTGTGTGTGTGTGTGTGTGTGTGTGTGTGTGTGTGTGTGTGTGCCCATTTTAATGACGGTATCTGTGAGGATAGAGGAGCCAGTCTGTAACAGCAACAACTTTGTCAACCAAGGACATACTGTAACTCGCCTTAAAAAATAAGGCGTAAGAGTAATTTAAGTAATTTGTTGTGCCATTAAACTATGTGTACGAGTCCCACTTTGGTCGAAACTCGCCAATTGCTCTCCATTAACCCTGACAAGATGTCATTTTCATGATAGAGGCAGCTCGCGTTAGCAGGTGTTGATTAATGGTTGAACTCTGAGGCTGCCAGAGGCCGCATGCGTTAGGCTGCGCAACAGTGACACTTGGTGGTCAACCAACGCCATTTCCGTACTCAGACACAGGGTAGGACAGACATAGGGACAAACCTATGCCACTCCTATGAGCTGTTCATAGGAGTGGCTAGCACGGTAGCACAACACAAAAAAGCAGAAAAGTAGAGACAGATGGATAACAACACTGTGAGAGAGAGTGATTGGATGAAGGAATGGTATGAAGAGAAAGACGGAAAAAAGAACATAATTTACAGTACAACGAGCGTGCCCTTGCCCATAAACTTGCAATAGCACAGAAATTGAGAGGCTAATGCATAGTCGGTCATGCATTCATTACACAATCACCTCACCTCACCCCTCAAATATGCCATGCATACATTTTAATACTGTATGTATGGATCTGTACGAATTGCAGGATAATTAGTTATCCATAACAGTCAGATACAGTACATACGTAATTCTCATAACCTCTGTGATTATACACACACACACACACACACCTTTGGATTAGATTGACAAGTAAAACAAGGCAGGGTCCCAAAAACTATCAAGGGTGATTGGGGCGTTGTACCCTTAACATAGCTGTCATTAGTCATTATCTGCTATACTGTGGGAGTTGGACACTAAGGTCACATTCTTCTCACCTAATACTTCGGTAGACTCAATGCGTATGGGCGGAGAATTTGGGATTCTTGCATATTTAATTTGCTGCGGTTTGCCTTCACACTGTCTCTCTCTTTCTCTCTCTCTCTACGCACGCAGCCGCCACACACTGTTCTTTTGGGCATGGAGGCACAGCGCTGAGCGCACTGATATAACTCCCCAGTCCCCACACAGTGACAGCACTCCATGTTTACGGCACACACAGACAGACAGACAGACAGAATATTCTGTAGGCTATAAAAGGCTACACTGCAGTGTTTTTATGTGTTTTCTTAAGCAATTGAATAATGTACACATCCACATTTCGATCAGGGCTTCAGTCTCCTCATTCGACCACGTCTATCCACGGTAACGGGACATCTTTGCGCTGCGTAAAATATGCCTTCTCCGTCTCCAACTGTGTTCAGCTCCTCACCCGCCACATTGTTTGCTTCATTTCCTTTATTTACTGCGGATTGCATTCACACCTGCACCGAATCGTAATCAAGTGCGATTGGAAGCGAAGCGAAACCCCTGTTTTTGCTCGGAGTAAAATGCGGTTCTTTGATACGCATTAGGATTCGAATGAGTCTTCACACCTGCCAAACGAAGTGCACTTTCTGAAAATGCGCAGCAGGATTCGTTTGAATCGCAGCAAAGCTCTCTGGTGTGAATGTGACCTAAGCCAAATGCAATTCAGGGAGTTTGTGTGTATTCCACACAAAACAAAAACATAGGGCTCTTCAATTATTAAATGTGACAGGCCGAAAGATAAATGCTCAGGGCTACACAATATGATACTGATGAATACGATCCATATTTCATGAGCCACATTTCATCCTCATGAGGATCACTGATGTCTTTCATGTCAAATCTAAATGAGGGGTGCAGGCATGTGTTCCGTCAATAGTCATTAGTCCAACACCCAACCTAAACACTAAACTAACCCTAACCGCACGCGGATGCCATGGGTGATTTGTAACCAGCAGCACGGGTGATTTGTAACCGGCAACGCATATCGGGAGCCGCGGGTGATTTGTAACCGGCCACAGGTGATTTGTATCCGGCAACGCCTGTTGGGTCTGTCTGGGGCACCTCAGTGACAGTCTGGTGACCACTTCCCACATCACACCAGTCTGTGATTGGTGAGTCAGTGACACATGTTGCACAACTGTGTCCACTGTGAGAGGAAAAACCTGCCCCAGCATTGCAGAGTGCTAAACCATCTTTGATTAAATGTTCAATTTCCCTTCACTTTATTTCTCAACAACAAAACAAATGCATTTGTGCGTGGTACTGTAGGCCAGAGAAAACTCAGGGTTGACGGTGGTCTCGAAAACAAAGGAAAACTGGCAGAAAAAGACTTGCTCGCTGCATAAGATATTAAGGAAGACTCCTTAGACAGAAAATTGTATTTATTATATTTTTTAAATATGTTCATAGTGAGGGGTGAACTGTGGGCCTAAATGTATTTGGTATTGGCTGTAGAGTTAGCCAGCCAAAACAGTTCAAACTTGGTGAACAACTTAATTTTCTTTCTTTTTTTAAGATACATTTTTGGGGAAAAGTATTTGGTTGAGAAACCCTGCTCTATCTGACCGACTCAACGCTGGGGGGCGGCACTCCCTCAGTGTGGTCTGCGACGGTCAAACAGACTGTTCTCGAGATACATGAACTACAGATACATGGACAGACATTTCAAGGACTATTTAGACGGTATGACCTACTGTAAAATACTAAAAGGGTTCCAAGTACGATACAGGAGTGGATGTAGCATCAGATGATGAAATGTGGCTCTCAGCCGTAAAGCATGAATGAACACAATGAAAATAAAGACACACATGGCTCTGCCATACAATAATGGACTCATGCTGAGATGCTTCAGTGGATCCAACAATATGTAGACTCTCGAGCCCTGAGGTTCCATAGCTTAAACTATGGGTAGTTTAAATTAGTGGAACAGATCCCCATCTAAGCATAGAGAGGTGTGGATGTATAGTCTGAGAAGTGCAGGGGGTGTTGACTAGCACGCATATTGGGAAAGGGGGGTGCTGTGTGTGTGTGTGTGTGTGTGTGTGTGTGTGTGTGTGTGTGTGTGTGTGTGTGTGTGTGTGTGTGTGACGTACAGCCTTAGTGTGCGACACTGATACATTGTGGCATCATGTCTCATTACACTTTCCTAATGATGGCCTCCTGGCCTCAATATTTCACTGAAGCAACCGAGAACCGCAGCGTCTAAATGCACTAGCTGGGACACGCCATGCTGCCAGTAGATTAACCTTTAGCAGCACATCATTCCCTGAAAGGAACCAAAATTATGTTTACTGGATCAACTCAGCGACACTTTTATTACTTTTTATTAAGTTTATTACTTGCGCAAGCAGAGCGCGCAAGTAATAGTTTCGCCCGGTCCACTTTTGATGCGTATGCAAATAAAACAGCAAATTGTGCCTGATTTGCTGGGACCAGATTACATACATGACCTTACATACATGACCTTACATACATATAATATATATATGTAATTTGTAAAATAAAATAGCAAATTGTGCCTGAGTTGCTGGGACCAGAGTACATGGTGTGTATACTGTATGTATAACTAGCTCTCAATGATGACGTAAGAGATATGTGGATTAAAGGACCCAATGCCAGAGTGTAATTGGTCTTCGATTGTGACGTAATGACGATATGTTTTAGTGTTGGGAAAGGTAATGTTCCTGTGTATACATGTATGTAACCTGGTCCCAGCAAATCAGGCACAATTTGCTGTTTTATTTGCATACGCATCAAAAGTGGCGGGTTGGCTGGGACGGATTTTGGCGCAAAGTAACCACAGTATACCGCTAATCAATTTACAAATTACATATATATAGTATATGTATGACTAGCTCTCAATGATGACGTAAGAAATATGGTCATGTATGTAATCTGGTCCCAGCAAATCAGGCACAATTTGCTGTTTTATTTGCATACGCATCAAAAGTGGCGGGTTGGCTGGGACGTTTTTTTGCGCAAAGTAACCACAGTATACCGCTAATCAACTTACAAATTATATAGTATATGTATGACTAGCTCTCAATGATGACGTAAGAAATATGGTCATGTATGTAATCTGGTCCCAGCAAATCAGGCACAACAACAGGCCAACAGCACACACACCAAAGCCCGCCCCTGCTCAATCATGATTGGCGGAAGCCAAAAAACCGAAAAAAACAAAAAAACAAAACCTATGGTTTTTTGACCCCAGGGGTTAACTGTGGACAGGGAGGAACTCCTTATATGGTCAGCACACTCTATAGTAGGGAGGATTATCACAACAAAACAAAAAAAGAAGTGATATTTGAATTAAGTGAAATCACTGAATATACCTTTAAATGTCCATTTAAATAATATTACAAAATTTGAGCTTTGACACTACAATTTAGGCATTTAGCAGATGCTCTTAATCCAGGGCGATTTACAGTAAGCAAGGATAATACATGTGAATACATCAAATGCATATTGCATAGAAAATAGACATCTAATGAAATCTTGTCTCACGCAAAACAAGAATATGGCACATTTTGGACGCAACGCAACACAGGGTCCTCCTCTTCCATCTGATTGTCTGGCATGACTTGCTTTCAGGGCCATGTCTGGATTAAACACAACCATTTAGGTCAACAGCCATGAAAAGTGCATGGCCCCTCCATTGTTCTGCGCTGTCATTAGCATACAGCTCCATCTGACAACAGCATGTTGATTATGCCCTCAGTCTCAAGTTGAGTTATGCGTTTGTTACGTTATGACTGTATGTCATTTTTACTGTAGTATTGATGAAAAATACTATACTAATAATTCTGTTTACAATGATTGATAACGGTCGTTTCTTACACATGAAACACAGTGATTCGGTTCCAGAAGCATACCTTCCAGATATCCTTCTCAATTGAAATGTTTAAATCAACACAAAGTGACATTTGCCACTTTAGTGTCTGAGCTTTCTAGTAGAGGGTCTGTCTGTCTGTGAGTCTGTCTGGGACTATATTTCTTAGGACCTCAAGTACAGTAGACCACACATACCACACAAGTGGCCCAACAACGGCTCTACTGCCTCCGGCGCCTGAAGAAGCCTGAAGAAGCCTGAAGAAGCCAGAAGAAGCCCCTGCATCCTCAGAGCATTCTAGAGCAGCACCATCGACAGCGTCCCGCCGCCCTGACAAGTGGCACCATCGCCTGGTTTGGCAACTGTACCACTGCTGAACGCAAGGCACTACAGAGAGTGGTGCTTGATGGGAGGCGATCTTACCCCTCCCCAGAGACAATGTGTGGCTAAGGCTGAAAGTATCATCAGGGACATTTACCACTCCAGCTAGTCAGTCAGTTCACACTGCTGGAATGGTGCATCCACAGCCAGGCAGGAGCAAGACCACCATACTCCTGAACACTTAGAACACACAGCAATTAGACTGATAGCCTCGCGGTACTCAGGCTTTTATTTCCGTTTGCTACGGCTCATAATATAATGAAAGCCTGGGGGAACGTGAGACATTTCCTGGTCTAAGAGTGGGAGTGAACTACAGTGCAGAGGGGCGTCGCTCTCAATATATTGCCCTCAGTTTTCTCCGCCGGTTTCTACCAGGGAGGGGAGGGCGGAGGGGGGGGTGCTGCCACTGCACAGATCTGAACTGTGTTTTATTGCACAGACTGATGATCTGATCCGTCAGTAAATGTGTGCATATTAGCCACTTTCTTACACACTTTATGCTCTAATTATCCATCTTTTACCTGCATTGATGAGCCTTCTGAAATTCAGCCATGTTACTTTGTAACATGATGTGGCAAATGACAATAAAGTTTGATACCGATTCTGCACACCGCTGGGCCATTCAACGCCAAAAGGAAGTAAATTCATGAATGTTTCTCACATTTGTTTAACACCCTACTCTCTGAAATATTTCACTTTTTTAAATCTTAATTTTATACTGTGAAATCAATGTCGGCCAGATTGGTCTGAAACAAGACATTCACCACAACGTTCAAGACAAGAGATCAATACAGGACAAAACATGGAGACTCTCCGTTGTAGGTCAGGGCTATTCAACGGGCCGCCTGCGGGCCAAATGCGGCCTGCAGAGCACCCCCTAGTGGCCCTTGGAATAATTTTCACCCAAAAAAGAGAGAGAAAGTTACAGGTATGATGTGTGCGATATATAAAGTGCTAGATTATCATAATGACAGTAATCCTAAATTATATTCTATCATATTCAAGGGCTTTCGGAGAGAAATTAGACAGACTCCTGCAGTCTGTGTGTGTGTGTGTGTGTGTGTGTGTGTGTGTGTGTGTGTGTGTGTGTGTGTGTGTGTGTGTGTGTGTGTGTGTGTGTGTGTGTGTGTGTGTGTGTGTGTGTGTGTGTTTTCAGCTAGTGCTCGTTGACGCTCGTTTTGTCAAATAGGTCTATACTAAGGTATAGCATAATATACTTGTATAGACATATATCACCCTGTGCTCATACTGTGCACAAATGTATTAGCCTACACAAATCTTTGTGTTTGAACACAAAATGCATTTGTAGAATCCAAAAAGAATTGCGCTTCGCGCGCACACTGTGTGACCCTCCACACACAATCATTCTACAATTGTGGCCCCCGACCTAATCTAGTTGAATACCCCTGTTGTAGTTGTTAAAAATAAAATAAAATAAAAATAAAATAAATACAAACCCTGTGAAGTCAGCATCACTCTCTTTCTGCCACCCCCCCCCAACAGATGGCTCACAAATTCCCCTTTCTCTGCCAGACCCTTTTCAGCCCCCACAAACTGTGGGTGTGTGTACTGTATAGTGTATGTGGGAGGGCACGAGGCTGGTGGCCGCCCAAAAACGTGTGCGAGGCCACAGGCAGTGGTGGGTGGTGGAGGGGATGTCCATTGTGTGATCTCAACCACTTGTTTTGTTTTGTTTATCCAGCCCTGGCGCAAGTCCATTCTTTTCAGCTGGCCCTCGCTCCAAGGTTTAGACGCTTCCAACCGCTTTGGTAGAGACGACATTGTGATGTGGTTTATCGTTTGTCTACTTCAACTTAATCACGCAAGGGCTGATTGCTTTATCAAGTGTGGTGCTCTAATGGCATGTACAGTACAAGTAAGTACAGTAATAAGTACTGTATGGACAACTGAACGGAAACTGTCTAAGTGACCTTCATAGTTGTGATACAGTGTCTATTACAGATGTGTTTTGTCTCATGTGAACATGAGCTCGTATTCCATTTTGCTGTGATCCCTGGGGTGCCGTTCTTGGCATGAAAGAGCAGTGTGGTGATGTTCATATGAGTGGACAATATGACAGTGGCAAAATAAAAAGCCACATAGCGCAGGCCTTTTCCACTGTTAAAACAGTAGCCATTTGAAATGTCTAATGTCAACATTATTGGAACCACCTGCACAGTGAAATGTTGAATGGAAGTGAATTTGGAATTTCAATTTAACTCAGGATTTTACTGTGACTTGGCATCATGGTGCTATGAGATACAGAGGGAGGCCAATATTGTAGCCAAGGTCTAGGTAAAACAAATTGCACAATGGTTTAGATTTATAGTTAGACATTCACTACAAAACATTGCTGGATCTTACAGTCATTACAGAAGCTACATCCAAGTATACATATTCACTATATGAGGCGTGTAAACACCGCTGACAAGGAAGCTATGTCTGAGCTTTTCATAATAACCCATTTTGATTTCCTCCTTAAACAGACTGTCCAATTATTAAGGACGAGTCCCATTTCCTCTCCCATCGCTTCCTGTATGAATTGAAAAGGACTGTTGAGTTTTGCTGAGGGATGCATGGCTCCTTCAAACCCTATCTGCTCAGTGGCTCTAACTGGAGCAGCGCTGCATACAGCTCGCCTCTAGATAACCAATTGGCTCTCATTCTGATAACGTCACTCACCGACATAAATGGATCGAGAGAGCATCTTAGGTATTTTATCCATGTTGGACTTTAGAAGACTTACCACTGGAGAGGGATAAAGTAATAATGTCAAAAGGAGGGGTTTTCATTTAAGAATATAATTTACCATAGCCTATTAGAGATCCAAACTATCATAATTTTATTCTCCATCTATTAACAGCAAAAGCAGAATTTGGTTGCTAATGTTAAAAGATAAATGGAACCAGATAGCATTTCAAAATAAAAGCACAAGCACAACTGCTCCACAACATCTGAGAAATGTATTGATTCAGTTCTCGGATAAGTACTGGCACTGTAGTATTGCCTATTAACACACAGGTTACAGTAATGCACCCAATACCGAACAGATTGGGTACTGTTGATGAATGTACATTACACCAGTAAAAGCGTGTTAGCACAGTCTCTGCGGATTATCCAACCAACATTTCACTGCTTGTACCTGTATGAGACACAAAATCAAGAACTCTTCTTGTGGTAATAAAGTTCTTTCAAAATTATACAAATAGTTTCTGTACCATTACATTGGTACAGTTGATTAATGTATGTATATAATAGTAAAGTATACTGTATTGGGAAGTAGATTTTAGTATCCTAGTTTGGTCTAAACAAAAGAAAAAGACCAGTGACTCTCTTGGGGCATGGTTTCTTTAAGGGGTTTTGGGGTGTGTTTTTATTGTGTTAGTGTCAGTGTAAGTGTAGTGTCAGTGTAATAAATGTCGTTCTGTGTGCCCAACGTGAGAAGTTGCTATACCTTCATTCTTGCAACTCCTACATGCTTGTGAGGTTTCAGCACATACTATCACAATGACGGGTGACTGTGAATCTGTCTATTGAATGTCTGCATAGCTACATATACACTTATACAGTATTGCAAAAAAGACCAACAAAATCACACTCAAGCTGCTGACAAATTAAACCGGTCTGCAGTCAGCGAACACCATTACCCACTAGAGTCTGACGATTTATGGGTCCGATATTGATCCCTATTTTAGAGAGTACTAACTAACCTCCAATTGACATTATTTGACTGCTATTTGATTAAAGTTTTTCTGGGTAGGTCAGCCGGTAGAGCTCTCGCCTTTAGATCACAAGGTCATTGGTTTGATCCCAGGCACCGCCAACTCAGCGTATAAGTAGCACGTCTTGGTTGCGGCAAGACGTGTGGTAAATCCATATCCCAGGGGTCTAGCGCATTGTAACAGGGACAGACTCCAATGTTATCGGCTGATACTGACAATAAGCCTCTCCCGGCCTACAGTACTTAAAAATAGAAAAACCAAGAATAGCCAATCTACAAGCTCACAATATACCATGTTGCGATGCACTGTGAGCCCGTAGATCAGCATTTCCATTTTTATTCTTTGTCCATAATGACAAATTGGGATCGGCTGCATAATTGCTGATGCCGTCAACTACATGGACTATGCAATCGTTGTCCATTACCTGCCTATAATGTACATTTCCCCCGAATGAGAGAGATGGGCACACATTTGATGTGATCTTTCTGGCCATGTTAGCTTGATATGGTCCCCATCTACATCCCCTCCCTGTCCCCCGAAGTCAACAAGCCCAATTCAAAGGTTACATTACACATCTCCCTGCAGCTATTAAATTGGACATTTAAAAAGTTAACATTCCCCAGGATGCAGACTCACACAGACATTCATAAATATACACAATAACCTCCACCCCACACATGCACGCACGCACACTGTATTCCTGTCCGTTATGTGTCAAACATGTTTTCAGAAAAAGCACATTGTACATACAATTGCCTGGACATTGCCTTGGCTGTGTGAAATCAGGTTTTCTCTGTGTAAACATGTCAGAGCAGAGGGGGCTGTCAGCTGCTCTGCACAGCGGGAATATTAAAGGGGAGGAGAAGGGGGCAGGAGGAGAATGACTGTGAGAGTCTGGCTGACCAGGCTGGGGGTAGGGAACCCAGCCAAAGACTCTCTCTCTCTCTCCATCATCCACCTTCTTATTTCTCTCCTTTCTTCCCCATTAGATACTCTCCTCTCATTTACTACTGTTAACGCTCCAGGAAAAGAAAAGAAATGTAAACATGCTAAATAATCAGTTCCATTGTATTGTTATTTCAGCAGAAAGGCCAAAGAGGAGGTCTGCGTTTTCAATGAGAGAGGACATGCAGGGCTGGAGTGACTAATAGTAATGTGACCTTTTTATAATCGAGAAGCAGTTTTTAAAAATATAATTTATTTTTAATTTCTTATCAACAAATCAACTCGATTTTTTCAAAATCATTCCCTAATCTAAATCGATTAGTCTGATTAACCAGTATAATTATATATATATATATATATATATATATATATATATATATATATATATAATATATACACATATACATATATATACATATATATACATATATATAAATTACACAGACGTGACTGTTATGTCCCCGTCTAGTCATGTCGCCCAGCTCTAGTGAATGTGACAGTATTAGGCCTTTTGGCTACTTTTCATCTCAAGTCAGAGTAATTAATTATTTGGGCCGGTAGCTGCTGATTTGATATCGCTACAACAGAAAAAAACAGATCATAAATCAAGATATATATCAAAATGTCTCTCAGATCCAATGTCAAGTCAAATAATACTTATTGGTTTCCCTGCTCTAATGGTGAGGATTCAGTAAGAGGAGTACTTATTAGGCAGTACACGGTCAGTGTACAGTATATTAAGCAGTGGTTTGTGAGATACCATGTCTGCATGGTCACTGCAAAAATGGGGTGTCAGCATGAAACTGGCTGAGTACCACACTTTCCCCTTAAGCCGCATGAATAGGCCCTTTGCCTCTTCATCGCCCTCTGCCTAATCTCCTGCTTATCAAAATGATCAAACTCGAAGAGCCTGGACCACTTAACTGTCCTCTGAACCGAATTCTGATAAATAAATATGGAAATGGGATTCCCCCCGGGCCCGGTCAGCTTTGAGATGTTAAACAGAGTTTCAATTTGTTTTTGTGTCTCTGAAAGGCGGCAGCTGACTCTGTTGGCGCTGATAACTGAGAAGTTCAATTAACATTCATTCGGAGGAAGGAGCTGGCCCACTGAACAGGGAGAAGTGCACTGAGTGGTGTATTGTATTTACGCAGTCAGTCACTCACTCACGCACGTAGTTGCATAGGCGCACACACGCACACACACACACCTGACAGCTGCACTTCCATCTTATACTGTAGGTCTAATTATCCGGTGAAGGCCACACTGGCCAGGCCCTAACTAGAGGAGAGGGCTGTGTGTGTGTGTGTGTGTGTGTGTGTGTGTGTGTGTGTGTGTGTGTGTGTGTGTGTGTGTGTGTGACAGAGAAAGAGGGGGTGGCAGTGCTGCAGACAGAGTGGCAGTGGGGACCTATGATCTGATTGTGTAGAAGCAGATGGCAGGCTGCTTTTTTGTGTGTGTGCGTGCATGCGTGCGTGCGTGCGTGCGTGCGTGCGTGCGTGCGTGCGTGTGTGCGTGCGTGTGTGTGTGTGTGTCTGAGAGAGAGACACGTGCTGTTAGAACAACTAAGCCTAGATAGCCCGGGTTATAACTGGTCTAAAAGTGAACAGTTTTGTCTGGCTTAGTTTAGACAATTTTTAAGCCTCTATATAGACTGTTACATCAAGTCAGATTAGCGAGACACGTCTGGACTGGAAGAGTTACCTCATCTGCTCTTTCACCAGACTGATGGAGTCAGGTAGGAGGATAGGTGAACGTGTTGCATTAGAACATCTTGAACATGTTTCTGTTGATGAAGCTATTATGTAAAAGAATTATATTTTTTGTCCCACGATTTTGTAACCCATTTTTCACCCCTGTGTCAATCATCCTGTGATGTGATCCTGGGCTCTACACACCCTCCGCCAACCTAGGGAGAGCAAGGGACTTAACTCTTGAAGCTTCCTTCATGCTTGAGTGTCCAAGTTGCTCCTTTACACCTGACAGGGGGGAGTTTCCCTGGTTGGACGTAGCGCGTGGAAGGAACACGTTATTCCAACCAGTTCCTTTCCCCTCCATCAGGCGTCCCGGCTGGCCAGGGGGAGGCAGTTTAGAGACCAGGATTACTGCATGTTTTTGTGAGGGTACCTACCCTAGGGGACACGGGGAGAACATGCAAACTCCACACAGAAAGGCCCTTTCGCCAACCCCACCTTCGGGTATGGGCACTGATGACGCGGAGGAGGAAACACGCCGCCAGCACCCACAGCGCCCCGAGCGGGAATCGAACCCAGGACCTTCTAGCTGTGAGGCGACAGCACTACCAACTGTGCCACCGTGTGCCACCGTGCCACTGTGCCACCGTGCCTGATGAAGCTATTATGTGATAAACAAATCATAAATCCACAATTCAGCGATTGACAAAAGTAGGTGTCACAAGCTATCACTGATGTACCGTAATTTCCGGACTATAAGCCGCTACTTTTGTCCCATGCTTTGAACCCTGCGGCCTACAATGGTGCGCCTAAGCTATGGATTTTTTACAGCTAACGGCCACTAGGGGACCTTCTAAATCTATCTCTATGGTCACCTGCGGATTATAGTCCAGTGCGGCTTGTATATGTACACATTTATTTTTTTCCCTAAATTTAACTGGTGCAGCTTATATTCAGGTGCGCTTTATAGTCCGGAAATTACGGTATATCGGATGTACAGTCATTAACCCATTCTGACTTGAGATCAGATTCATACGAGGTTTCCACTGGACACACACTGGTCTGATTAACCCATTCTGACCTGAGATCAGATTCTAAAAATGTCAGTCGTTCTTCGATTATTCAAAAATAGCAGACCTACAAGCTCGTATCGCGCCACTCGGTGGCGCGATATGAGCTTGTAGATCTGCTATTTTTCAATAGCTAAAGCATAACATGATGCCGACACCAAAATGGGTGCCCGGTCAGAATGGGTTAAAATCAGATGGTGATTCGAACAAAATATTCTTTCAAAGCTTAGTGAAAGAATCGCATTTCCAATTCCTATAAGCTTCCATTAATCATCATGAAGAGAAGAGGATGGACATCCGGTCACCTCTGGCCTCCAAATGTTGGGTAGTTTAGACACTAATCAAATTGGGAGACTGTTGAAGCCAAGGAGAGAGTTATGCGAGGCTAGATTGAACACACTCATCTCTACTGAATATATGGAATTAGATCTCATGGCAGGAACAGCCACACCAGAGTCTGTGTCTGTTTCTGTAGCACACTGGCAGGTGGTGAGCAGTGAAATAGTTTCCTCAGTTGATCACTTACAACTGCTACAAAAGGGAATGAGTTTTCCGGTGTATAATTTCCCATAATGAAGAACTTCAGTTTTCACTTTGAGAAAATCAACAATACCTCTTTACTTGTGATGAAATCAATACATTGCACTTAGCAGATGCCTCATTTTGCTCCATGCTGATTGGAACAGTAATTTAGACATGGCTATAACCTGCAATTATCTCTGTTGAAAACAAGGACGTGTCGCTGATGTGCGCCCTTCCCTCATACACATTTCAACATTAACCTCCAGGATTGATCTGCCTTTTAAACAGGAGCTATTGATTTTCTCTAAAAGCCATGATGGTTGAGGCGGGCCAAGCATTTCATAATACAATGCTGGTCTATAACACAGATGCAGCTTTAACTTTTGACAGGAAGAATCTTAAGTATATTTTAGAAGAGAATGGGAGCAACCAGGAAACTACAAGTAACTCAACAACGCCTGCCGTCTTTATCGATGCAAAAAATATATATACTCATATTTTGGAAGAAAGAGGTGCCCACAATTAAATCTTCTTGATCTTTCGCTCAATGAGATGACAGAAGCATTTTGAAGCATTTACTCTCCTTTCTAAAAAGGGTGAACCATTAATGGTCGATATTAAAGTGTACTCAAAATTGTGTGCTATAGTGTGAAACTGAAACACTAGACTCTGGGCTGGGGATCCCAGAGTAGATTTGAGATTTGGCATTTCTCTCAGATGAATTACCCATAATGCTGCATTCAGGATTACAGTATATTGCAGTGTCAGGCCGGGCGAAGTAAAGTATCATGATATTGTTGCCAGAATATCTTGATAATCTGACAATATTTTGTGGAAGAGTATTGGTACTTTCAGAAGATACATAAGAAACTGTAGAGATTATAATTGGATACCGGTATGCTGGCCAAACCGGTAAAAGCATTCGTTTTCATTTCGCTCATGTACAGCGGAGGAATACCATAGAAATTAACAAGCCATCATGATATTCCAATAACCTAAAAGCCAGACAATAGCATCATATTGATAGTTTCTCTAAGCACATATCGCCCAGCCCAGTTGTATGAGGCCCATTTTCTGAAAATGCCATATTGACCATAATTCCTGACCACACAGTCTATCATCTCTTTAGAAGGACTTCACTCTGAACAATAATTGATGTAATCACCCATGTATCACACATGAGAAAAAACGTCTTTGTGCCATCTAGCCCATTCTGACCGGGCACCCATTTTGGTGTCGGCATCATGTTATGCTTTAGCTATTTAAAAATAGCAGATCTACAAGCTCATATCGCGCCACCGAGTGGCGCGATACGAGCTTGTAGGTCTGCTATTTTTGAAAAATCTAAGACACTTTTAGAATCTGATCTCAGGTCAGAATGGGTTAATAATGAAACTGTCAGGATGTAATAGACATTTTTAGAATCTGATCTCAGGTCAGAATGGGCTAGCTATTCTACAGGGGATAACCACAATCATTATGTGAATTAGCATACGCGTAAGCTGGAGGGTAACTTGCAAGTTGCAGGAAGATAAAGAGTGGAGAGCCACAAAGGGGGTTATGGGGTGGAGGAAGCTCAGAACATCTGTGGGGTACGTGCGGGCTGGTTCCCTGTGAAATTAAGAGGGTAGACACTTCTCCCAGACAAGCCCTGGATCCCTCATTTTGGATTCACCCCTGGAGATGTATACCCCATTACCCCATCCCCCATGGAGATGTAATAAAAATCCCGTTTTGATGATTTCGCCACATTCCTACACAACTACACAGTCAGCCGAGTTCCAGCTGCAAAGTATTTGCTTGGGGGAAAGGAAACCCTCACTGGAGGAAGAGGAGGGAAAGGAGGGGAAGGGAAGGGAACTTCCCTCTTTGATTGTCTCTCAGCTTTTCGCTTTAGTTGCTTGGTTCAAATGAACCCTGAAACATTGCAGGGGGAGTGGGGGGACTGCATTCCCGCTCACTCACTCTCTCCATCTGCCATATGCTTCCTCAAGCTTCCTCTTTTCTTTCTTTCACATTTCATCATAAATTAAGACTTCCCACCACGGCCCAGGCCGTAGCGTAACGGTCTGGGCACCGGACTGGTAATCCAGTCGCAGTGTGCCGCGGGTTCGACTCCCGGACCCGACACGGCCTTTACTGCATGTCATCCCCCCATCTCTCTCCCGTTTCCTGTCAGCCTACTGTCTGTCCCTTCAAAAATCAATAAAAGGCGTAAGCCGCAAAAAAAAAATATCTAAAAAAAAAAAGAAAAAAAAAAAAGACTTCCCACCACCCTCCACTGTGTTTCAGAAGACACGGGTTGGCTGGTAAGAAAGTGTTAAAGAAAATATTGATACACCATACGTTATTTTTATTTTTATTTTACCTGATACAGGCAAAAGTTAATTCCTTTGCTCAGATTGAACAAAATCATTGTGTCGCATCACCAGATTCTACCCAATACACATTCCTAACAGAATGGCCAGTTGTGTGTGTTGGCTGATATAAATGACCTAAAGGACATGTTTGGTGGCTACTGAGTAACTATACAACAATAGCTTCAATATATTGACGCTTCAGGGCAGGCAGGCTGTAAACAATGACACAGAGCTGCCTGCAGTGTAAGAGCAGTGTACTACGAGTGGCAGATGGTACAACTGAACCACATGGTAGATTTCTCCAGTTGGGCCACCAAGGTTACTAATACGTTACTTGTAAAATGTTATATGCAGTGGTGGAGAGTAACTAAGTACATTTACGTGAGTACTGTACTTAAGAAACAGTTTCGAGCAACTTATTTTAGTATTTGTATATTTGGATACTTGTGACATTCACACACCTACAGTGAACCTGAGATCTGTTGCCCTGGGAAACAAACTATCAGATAATACACATGATGGAATAAACAGCTGTAAGGTAGCTAGCTACGTAGCTAGCCCACAATGTCCACTCTTAAAATTGCATCGTTCACGTACGTGGTGTAAACAGATGACCGAATGTTAAGGATTTTAACACATCTGCTAAGCAATTCATTATCCCTCTCTCCATTGTATCATCAAAGCTAGAATTCCTTGAAAAATACCTTCAAGGGAGAGTACTGTAGGGGGTCTTTTTGCCATGGGTGTGGGGCTGAATCCGTAATAGAAGTGTGTTGCTTATATCCATTTCGAATCGATGCACAGCTGTGATGTGAGCCCTGTAATTTTACACTCACACATTTTTTAAACACACTCACCTGATGTGACTGTACACACTGTCAACATCTCAAATCACTTGCCATCTGGAGAATGCATTCAGCAGACTTTTTCCCCACGCCTCAATCGATACATAAATATTGTAAAACACTTGTTTTCTATCATTGTGCCGTCAGACATTTTGGTGCAGTGCTGCAGTTACAAATTTCCCCAACCAGCTGAGCTGTCAACCGTTACAAAGCTACAAATCATATTTCAGTCTCAAATACAAGGTGTAGAATAGACAAAAAAAACACATGATATTATATACTTATATTATACTTATGTATAAAGGTCATCAAATTGACCCCTTCATAAGAGAAACGTTACTGAAAGGTGATGGCCATTTTCAAAAGTTCAGCTCAGATCCATACTAATCCATAGGGCAAAGGGAAAAGAACATTTCAATGTGGTTGGGAGGCCAAGACAGAGAGAAAAGTGCATTTTCAATGATGGCACAGTATGTGTCCAAAAGCTCTAAATTCTGTCCACCTACAATGACGTGCACAAAATAGGAACACCATGTTGAAAGTGGTTAATTAAGCAATATTACACGAGAGGGTGTAATAATGGCACGCCTGCGTTGCTACGAGCCGAAGGAGAGTTCTGTAAACATTGCAGAAGTGACATTAATGACAGTAACACACACCCTCTCGTGTAATATTACGATTATACAACAGTTACCCTTAAAACTAAGATAGTCGCAAAATAAATCATAATTTTTAATGACAGATTAAGCCACTACGACCACAAATGTCTCAAGAAACTAGCTAGCCTAGCCACCAAGTCTGCTGCGCTCTGGGAGAACAACATGGCTGAATTCTTTGTTTTAATTAGGTGTTCCATGATACTGGTTTGAAGCACGGCTGTTTCAACCAATCGTATAATCAGCTACAAGCTTTATGAAAGCACCACAAGACGAGAACAATTTCTACACTGGTCTCAAACACAATGGCTTCTGCTGCTTAGAGGAGATATGGTTGTTATTCTCATGACTCATTTCTATGGCCTGTGCTGGTTATAGTGGTTTGCACTGCACAGTCATCTCTATTGGATTTTAGGGACAAGAGGTGTGTGTGTGGGGGTTATTCATCCTTCTCACCTCCCCTTATTATAGTTTCAGCACAGCTCTGTGTGCCTGCATATTGTGTCCTGAAAGGCGTTTATGGCCACCGTCTGTTACCCTGAGGGCTTACCATGTCAAGGAGGATGCATACAGTGAGACACAGAGGCCTGTGTTTCAACCCCCAAACCTATTGCCCTGTGTTCTAGTGCCCAGATTCTTAATTCTCATTTTTTTTAATACCCACAGTTGTGAATGTACCCCGTTTGACAAAAGTATGACTGGTTCCAATCCTGAGAGTTTCTCAGTCAAAATATATGACAGAATAAAACCCTAATGCCTCCTTTAATGCTGAAAAAGATATCCTGCTCGCACTGCTCATCTTGAAAATAAAAGAAAGTAGATACCCCTGCTTTTGATGCCCAATCTGGCATATTGATGGGCTCTGGAACCACACGTACACCTGCCAATTTAGGATTGAATCCGGCCAGCCTTCCATCCCTGAGTCTTCCCTATGCTGTCTCGTATCCTTGATATAACTCCATGCAAGACAACAACAAAGTGTTAAAATATTAGTACACCCATGACCCATGTCTACCAACAATGCTTCTTCGCACAGACAGAAGAACATCACAGTTAATTCACCATAACCAACTATAAATGTGTAAAATAGTTTTACAAACAGCTATCCCTAATTTGAATATAGGTAGAATCCTCTCCTTGCCGTGTGAACTATTCCTGCCCCAATAACCAACGGAAAAGAAGCACTGGTGCTCACAAGGCCATCTTCAACCTGTGATATATGAATACAGGGCTGGCGGCCAACATTAACATCAGACTATAGAACTGCAAGAGGAAGGGGACCATGTGCTCAAAATCACCTCATCTCATAACACCAGGGGAGCCATAGATGAGAAATCCAAATGTGAGCATTAAATTACAATGTTATGTGTCCCAGATGAATAGAACTGAAGCTTGGAGAGACATGCATGCGGGCTGAATAGGGCTGGGTCAGATAGGGATGGATCACGTCATGGATATGGTCAAAGGGACTTACAGAGTATTCATTCATGGCTGGTTGAAATAATTGTAGCATATAATTATGTTTGGATGATTAAGTAGAGAGTTATTACCTAAAGCGCTGGCACAGCTGAACCCTGTATAGATAAGATGATAGAGCTTCTTAGTGATAATAAGGCATGTGGCTGGAAAGTGTTAGCCTAGCACATATCCCATCTGGTATATGTGTGCCTGTTCTTTTTTACACTCATCTCTTACAGTGTTGGAGATGAACCAGTGCTATCAGTGTGTTTAATTTACTGTAAATAACTTCAAATAGCCGGTGAATCATCGCTACATGGCCTTATGCAACCCTGTAGTTTGGCTTTGAAAATGCATATTAATTAAGGATCCAAATAGCAAGATCTGCTGTTTCTTTTGGAGGGAACAGTGGTGTAAACAGCCTCATAGCTTTAAGCAGAATAGCTGTAACAACCCAAATGTTAGCTTCTAATTTAAATGATATTAAAAGCAGCATCCATCCACGCATCAAAATTCAAAACACAATATGGAGAAGATAAAAATGCTGCTTAAAGAAGTCCCTTCAGATCTTAAATGTTTCTCAAACAAGCCATACCTGTCTACCCTCCAGGGTATACAGCCTCTTCACGGCCCCAGAGTCAAGCTTGATGGCGTCGGTAATGTCAGTGAGCACCTGATCGAAGGAGTGGGCCGTCTTCTTGTTGAGGAGGATGCGCACCGCTTTGCGAGGCTTCACGCCACTGCGGATGACTGTCACCAGCTTGGGTTTGATGAAGTCGCGCAGCAGCTGCTCGCTCTTCAACGTGCTCAGGGACGTCAGGGAGCGTGACGCGCCCGTCTTGCTGCCTACTGCCCAGTTGGGGTTGACATTCTTGGTGTAGTCCACTCGACGGAAAGGCTCATTGGAGGCACAGACATAGCTCTCACCTGGAGGAGAAACAACGGTCACCACATGAAGCACTCGCAAGTCAAAGTTATCAACTCATAAGACACTCATAAGGACAGGCGTGTAAAGGGGGAACAGCCAACGTAAATTTCTATCCGATACCTGATAAAGGTCAATTGATCGAAATATAGTTCATCAATAAATGTAAGTGAATTTATTGTAAGTGAAGACAGTGGGATTACTTCTATGTTACACACACACACACACACACACACACAAAATATGGAGTGTAAAAGGTCCACTAGCAAGCCCTAGAGGCTGTGCAGACATTTGGAGCAAAGCGTGGAGGTAGAGGAAAAGTCAATAGCTAGATCCTTTTGCCTGATACAGTATGTCCTTGCTCCTCTATCCTCAGTCGAACTGGAAGTTCAACTCAGCCCACCATTTTGGCTGTCATGTCAGGTCTCTTATCATGCCTGTTTGACAAGTAGCAGCAAGGACTCAGGAGTGATGATTTGAAGGCATCTCTGTGGCAAACATGAGTGCATCCTTCCAGGAAGTCTTTCCAAGTTGAACAGCATGGCGTTAATGACTCCGTTAATGACTTCTACTCCCCTACAGCCGACAATGTTATGTTGCGTGGGCATCGGTGTTGCACAACCACTGATTGTCCATGTGAAGCATGAAGGTACAGAGCAAGTTCTATGGGGATACAGCCATGGAATATTATGTGTACAGATGTTGTTTGAGACACAAGTGTCAGACTGACACTGCCATCCTTAGAATAGAGCCCCACTGCTAGTAGGGCTAAACAATGAACAATATGACAGAAACCCAATGTACACTGGATAACTACGAGTTAAAATTCCAGTGAAGCCAGACGGCACACCGAGAGGCAAGGCCTGTATAACATATTCCTTTCTCTTAACTCGAGCTGCTGTGTTGGCCTCTGTCCAAATCAAAGATGTTTTGCTTATTATTTTTCCGTACCCAGCATTCCATTGTTCTAGTTAGCCAGCAAGTGCTTCCCTTCATGTGACGACTACAAGGGAGTTTCCACAACAACTGGGAAGCTAGGGAAGTCTTGACAAATATGTTTTTTTGTTTCACCATTTCTTCGTTGCGGAGAAAGAATGGGAAAGAGGGAGAGACAGGGACAGAGAGAGGCTTTCTCTTTCACTTCTAACTATATCACACATTATCAAAGCAGTCTGCCAGAGGGCAAGAGCAACTGATCTCTCTCAGAATCAGATCATTCCTAATGAGATCCTTACAATACCTTCTTTCTGTTCAAGCAAACACTGAATGCCTTCCAGTGAAGTGACATAAAGCAATGCACACGCAGGCTAGTGAGGCTACAACACAAAGGTCACCATGTTCCTCACCAAAAGGTCTTGGCTGTAATGATAGCACAAACCATGTGACAGAAAGAATATGTGAAAATGATCTAACCGGCAGAGACATTTGTGTAGCACTAGTAGCAGGTGCTAAGGAAATGAGCATAGCAGATATAATAGGTTTCCTTGCCTGAAAAACACTGTTAAGATTAAACAAAAAAATAAAATAAATATATACAGTACAATGAGTACAAACAACAAAGTTAACTTAACCAATGGTAACATGACATAATCAATCTTACCTCATCGGATGTGTGTCAAGACAAAATGAACTGAGAGACAGACACCCCTATGAGACGTGTCCCATGATACATAGCTTTTTTAAGCTATTGCAATTAACCAAAGGCTAATTAACAGGCTAGGACACAGCTGGGGGGACCTTATGGCAGAGAAACTGTGACAAAATGGGAACTGGGACTGTTATCAATTCAGGGACAATGACAATATGACATAAGTGAGGGTCTGCTCACATGGGGCACTGGTGACACGTCTACTCCCTGGAGGACTTGGGGGTCTCAGGTGCAACTTCCCCCCAGCTCCACCCCTTAGAGGACCCTGGCCCTGAGCAAGCTCAACTGTCCTCATCTGCAACATAGCTGAGCACGCCTTTAACAAGGTCATTTAGAAAGACCACAGCTGCTCACAGCACTGGAACATTAACTTGACCAGTCATTGGTGACGCACGCACACGTGCACAGTGCACACACACAAAGTTGAATAGAGAAAAAGGTAAATAGGGAAAGAAGTAAGCTCTTTGCATTTTCCGATAAACAGGTTTATTTTATAGTAGCGATCTAACGGTGGTGTTGGTTGATTTTCGCTTTTGCAGCTCAATATTCATAACATTACTGAATAACTATTGGGACAAAAAGGATCACATGATACCAAATGTGTTCAATTCAATCCCACCCAATATCCAAATAACGATAATAAATTCACGATAAAAATAAACTCTGGACAACAGATGTTTTCAACTGAATGATGAACTGAAGCTGTGTCTGAGACCCAGAACCGCATCTCCTGAATCTCTTTCCATGTTCACTGTTCAGTTTTACAAGCGCAGTCATTCCAAGTTTAACTTGGAATCCTATTCAGCCATAGAGCCTCACATGTGAATCATGTGTGCTCGATAGACACAACACAACACAAAAGGCTCCAGCAGTCTCATGGCTGGATAGTGGATAGTACTATAAGTGTTCCCAACGCCCAAAGTTCTCTTTGGAAAGGTCAGGTTTCCAAACTGACAAAAAATGTCAGAAAAACAATGCAGTCCAAAATTCCCTCTTGTAAAGGGTAGCTCTCCCTCGTCTTGTGAATGGCAGTGTTGCCAAATCTGCTTGGCTATTTTCAAAAAGCAGATGTATTTTAAGTGGTTAAACTGATCTTGATGGCATGCTATGTTGCCAGCTGGGGTGTGTGTGTGTGTGTGTGTGTGTGTGTGTGTGTGTGTGTGTCTCTCCCTCCCTCTCAACTGACCGTTGAGCTGTGTATAAATGTCCTCTCTCTTGACAAGAGATGGTTGTGTAAACAAAGACACGTGTAATCGTACAGCTCAACTTAAAATGTATTATGCATGTTATGTTAATTTGAATAAAGAACCTTATCAGTAGCTAATCCTTAAAACCCCTTTATAGAATGTACAATAATTTCACTCCCTGCAATGTTGCAACAGCTGAATTGCAAGTTAATGTGAGAATAAAAGCCTTGAACTTGCAACCATTGCATAGAAAGCCAGTATAGCCTATTAGCCAGTTAAAGCCTATAGTGTTTTTATTGGAATTATGGGCCTATAGAAACAGGCAAGAAACAGACTGGACTTTATCGAGACCACACACTGAGTGATGTCACTAAAAATATTCCTCCATATTTGTGGGAAATCAGCATGTCTTGTGCATAACTCAAAGTCTGCCTGACCAATATTGAATTCAAACTTGGCATGTGTATCACAGAGGACCAGTGGTTGTCCAGAACTGGTAAACTGATTTATCCCGATCCGATATTTATATTTTTATAAAACACTTATCACAATAGTACAATATCCAAAACAACAGACAATATCCTATGATATGGACATAATATTGATACTAGTGATGTCCCAATCATGTTTTTTTGCTTTCCGATCCGATTTCGATCATTTGAAAATGACATAATCCGCCCCTGATTTCCAATCATGTGATCGGATCTGGACAACCCTAGGCATAGTACTGATTGGCCTCCAATGCTTTCATGATACGGAGATCCCTGATGACATCAATATGATGTCATAGTACTTGACATTTGCTAACAGTCCTATATGTCATTCATTGGCAAGCAAGTCAAGAGTGCAGGCGCAGAGACACACGAATGGTCAGCACCAGATTATGAGATTGGGCTCAGTTTAACTCAGCAAGGACAATATACTGTATATATATATATATATATAGTACCGGAAACATGACAGAGATCCGGGGAGTGACACACACTCACACAGCAAATGGCTCAGGCTTCGGAGCGGGAATCAAACCCACGACTCGCTGTCAGGCTGCAGTAGAGCCATGCAGTATGTATCTGTATGTGCCTTAACCACTAGGCCATCGTCGCCCCTTCACACTTGAACTCTGAACTGATTTCCGTTGCCGGAATAATTATGTTTCTGCCAAGTGCCAACTCATCCCAAGTGGAGCAGGCAGCAGCCTAGCAGTTTCAATGCACCAAAACATCCTCACTGCTCTATTTGCCAAAACAAGTGGTGCTATGCGGCTCTCATCAGGCCACTGCCTGGCCTAAATCTTTCCACCGAGTCCCTCTGGAGATGGGGCACAGAAAATGACTACAGCATAGAGCAGCAGCCTCAAGTTGTGCCCAGTATGTATGACTGCAATAAGAAGCCAGTAGATCCCAGGCCTTTCCATAACCCTGTGTCAGTCCCGCTAGCGGCAGGAATAAAACAATGGCAATCCGAGTCGGTCGGTGCAACACTTGTTTCCACACAGATATCTCTAAACCTACTTGCTGATTGAAATGTAATTTGATATGCACCACGAAGGATGGTTATTTTGGTGACCTTCCATCTAGCATCACCCTTTAGGACAAAATGATACTGATAGTATTAGTGTATGTATAATTGAATATCCAGACACTAAGTTAAAAGCCTAGGTGCTGTTGTTTGATATGAAATTCATAATATGATTATGAATATACAATATGCCCCCCCACTTTTAGCACCAACAGTAATAATGTAATAATTATTAACAAAATCGTAGCGCCACCAGTAAAGAGCATGGGGCTCGACAGTATTTGTCAGTTCAAAGTTTAAACCACTCTTATTGGATGGATTGGATGTTGCTAGCTGCCTTTTGGCACTCTCAGATCACGCCTGGAGCTGAAAGTATCAGACAGGGGTTGTTACTGTGTCTGCAATGGAATTTGTGTGTCAGTGTGGTTGACACTTTGTTTTTTATTATGTTACAATATGTAGTACAAGCAATAAACATATCAGATTGTCTGGCAATGATATGGTAAATTGTGCGGACAATGTGTGGCCAAGCATTGAACCGAGTTAATGTATCTGTAAAATAGGCTCTCTCCCCATCTTCCTTTTCCCCTCCTTTTTCTCTCCCTCCGATCAAGCTCCCTCTGGGTTGTGCAGTTCCCCCCATACCAGGTGATGATGCCGTTCTTCAGGAGCGTCATCAGTGGTGCTGAAGCTGAGGATGTGGGGGCTCACCCTGAATTTCTTCAGGTCATGTGATAGAGGTAGTTGAGGCGTTACTTGCTGAGGCCTAATAAAAAAAAACTTTGGTTTCCGGTTGCCGACCGACTCTATTAAATATGCGCGACTCATATTATTTTATTGGCATTTGGTGGAAAAAAAAAAAAGAAAAAAAAAGAAGCTCAGAATGCGACCGATTAAGACCCAAAAGGTCTTTATTAAAATTAAAATTATCTTTGATGAGACCATTGGGACGCGCAAAGTCAAAATAAAGTTTTCTTTCGTCTAAAATATCACGTGCGCAAATGTTTTGGAATGCGTCATCGCGAGGAGACGCACAACACAACAGTGACAACATACAGCATGGACCTGTGCACGGTGTCTGTGGCTGTCCACTGCCCGTGCAAAGCACCGCCACAGATCATACGATTGAGTACAAAAACATTTGAAGACATAATTAAGGAGGTGAAACCGTGCCGGTGTCGGTTTAAGTCCGCAGAAGGGAGACACGACCGAGCGGATAAATGGACTATCATCTCAGCCGACATACTCTCCCCCCCCACCCTGGAGCCTCTAGGCGCCCAGGCTGGGTGCGTGCTGGGCATGTTTGACTTTCGGTATCTATAGCCCTGAGATGCGAGGAGGAGGAAACCCATTCGGCTCATGCTTCTACCCCGTCAGAACGTTAGCTAACGTTAGCTTAGCCCCATATATGTGCTCGGAGCTACAGAATGAGCGTAGGGAGAGGAGAGGGCACATATGGGGCTAACGTTAGCTATGTTTTTGTCTTTTAATAACTAGCACTATAGCTATGTTGATGCCAGCAACACGTTCTAACTTTTTATGTCAAAACATGAATGGGCGTAGGGAGAGGAGAGGGCACATATCATATATGGGGCTAACGTTAGCTATGTTTTTGTCTTTTAATAACTAGCACTATAGCTATGTTGATGCCAGCAACACGTTCTAACTTTTTATGTCAACACATGAGCTGGAAAGCAGAGGTTGTTTTACGTTAGGTGGGTTGTTGCTGACACCACCGTTACCTAAAACTGGATGGCCAATAAATGAAGTACACGTGATTTCACAATGTTTACAAGCATGAAAGATTCATGCCACCCCAAAACACAGGCGCAACTAAATAAAATAGGGGGCTTGCAAATGTAGTCTTAGACCTGCCATGATTCCACAGTTCAAATGAACTGAGTTGCAGGCAGGAGGAGGGGCAGCAGTTTGACGTGACTGTGCATTTCATTACTGTCAGAGCCTTCTAGTTACTGTAAGACAGTACAATTTACAATTTAGGCATTTATCAGACGCTCTTAATCCAGAGCGATTTACATTAAGCAAGAACAAAAAGCATGGGAATACATCACATAAAAATAATTTATCATGAAACATGCGTATTAAGTATTCAACCAGTGTGTGGACATTCTATTCAAAGTTTTCAAATGTTTAGCTGTAGGCATGTAGACGTAGTGTTATGTGTACTTGAACCATTCATTATTTAAAATATGGTATTTCAGGCAAATATTGAAGTTATTAAAAAAGAAGCCTATCCATCATTGCCGTAGGAAAAAAAAAAGTTTAAAAAAAATCCTCTCTACCCATCCTTCCCACGAAAAAATAAAATAAAATAAAATAAATTCCTTGCTACCCAACTTTCCCACGAAAAATAAAATAAAAAAATAAAATAAAATAAATTCCCTACCTACTCAGCCCAAAAATGACAGCCAATCGGAAACCAAAGTTTTTTTTTTTTAGGCCTGAGCCTTTTTCACCATGTGCGTGGTATATTTTGGGGGGGGGGAGGAGTCAAGGAGGGAGGGAGAGAGGTAGGGAGAGAGCTTGATCAACGTGAGATAGAGAAATAGAGGGGGGATAGAGGGAGAGTGAGAGAGATGAGGAGAAAGAGAGCCTATTTTGCAAATTTTCTGCATATATATATATTTTTTTTTTATCGCAGACACACATTAAAACCTGGGAGCTGACCAGTACAACCACAGTCTTATACTGTTGGCCACCAAGCAGCTCCACTGGAGCAGTTGGGGGTTTAGTGCCTTGCTCAAGGACACTTCAGCAGCGTTGGGTGAGTGATGACAATCACTTCCCGACCCAGATTTTTCCTGCTCGTCCGGATTCTTAAAGGCAAAATTATATCAGCGAGGCTCAATAAAATAAATGATACTATGGAACCCTACCTATACACCAAACCTCTCCTTTTTGATCATTTGATAAAGTCTTTCAAATAATTCAGACTCCCATCAAACTTTCCTGTATAAACAAACGTCTCAGTCTGTACGCTACAACAACATTGGACAGAGAGAGAGTGAAACTTCCATATTTAATGTCCCATCATGTGTGAGATCTCACTAAAAGGTCTGCTTTAACAGTAACAATCAATAAACTATAAACTTCAGCAGCAGCAACAACACACTCACATTTAGGCCTACTCATTCATCATCACTCACTCTAATTCACTTGCAGGCATACACACATGCACTTACATATACAGTACCTCTCTCTCTCTCACACACACACACACACACACACACACACACACACACACACACACACACACACACACACACACACACAGAGGGATCAATAAACATTAGTGCAGACTTGTGCTGGAACACAGACCCAATTAAAATGTCCTGCAGTCAGTCTGTCTGCTATAGGCTCTTGCTGCTGCAGCTCCAGTCCACACTGGGTCATGCATGTCAAAACAGTTAATGCAGAGTCACTTTCCAAAAGTCCTCAATGCTCAATGAGTTCAATGAAATAATAAATTGATGATTCCTAGGCTAGCAGCAGCAGAGTCAGTGGACTAGAGTTAGGAGTTGAGAGGATGATGGAACGGTGTCCTCGTCCTCCTATAATGTAACAACAATGTTCACACCACACATCAGCATGCTGATGTGATGTTCATCTGGTTTTAGTGTTTTTGTACACTTACTGTAACTCGCCTGGGTCCATTTTGTCAAACACTTAGCCCCTTTCGGGACCCTACGTAAAACTTTTCTGATATTTTGTTGAGTTTTACGTTGGGTCCCTGCTCACTACTGTATTTTCGTATGGAAATTCCTATATGCGGAAGTGGAGATTCTCTCTAAAATAGGACCCGCGGCATGTGACGCCATTATTTTCCTTGAGTTATTCTGAATTCGGTAACTTTAAGTAGCTATACATCCAGCTGCGAATATCTCCTGTGGCGCGGAAGCCGTTAAGTATTTTTAATCTTTGTTTGACCGATTTGGTCGCTTTATTTCTTCTTGTTTGTTTACCGTTTATTGTACCGCCTCCCGGTGTGCGGTTGGCTTGTGAGGCTACGTCCCTGCCTCTGATCTGCTGTGTCATAGCTATAGCGCCACTAGCTAGCCAGATAGGCGGTACAATGAGGTGTCAATAAACAAGGAAGGAAAAGAAGAATCCAAGCTTCCAAATCGGGCAAACATATATTAAAAATCACACACGTGTGAACTGAGTGGTGCAATCCCCCCCCCCCCCCTCTCTCTCTCTCTCTCTCTCTCTCTCTCTCTCTCACTCTCTCTCATTAGAGTCACTACCCCTCTCACTGTTTCTGGCGCCCCCTACTGCTATTATTAAGTCACATACTCATGCTCACACAGACAGACAGACACACACACAAACAAACAAACAGACAGACACACAAACAAACAGGTACGAGGACATTGCAAGCTGGTTGTAGGAGTGGTTTGCACCACTCAAAAATACTTAACGGCTTCCGCGCCACAGGAGATATTCGCAGCGGCATGTATGGGTACTTATACTTTACATATTCAGAAAGCCTCATACTGAAGAATATCGTCAAAGAGCGCGGAGAGGCGGTAAACATGTAAACATGAGCCAGTAAATGTTTTAATCAGGTGGCATGGACGACGTGGAACAGGACCCAATGCACTGGGTCGAACAAATGTCAGAAACTTCAGTAGCATTTGGGTTCTGCTTGGAGGGCTATCAAACACTCCTGGGTAAACAACTGAGAAGACAAGGTTGTCAAGGACCTGGATATTTATGACCATTGACTTTATTTAGGGGATTAAATTTCACGACTTCTAGAGTAGTAGTATTTTATTATAGTAGCTTGTATCGGGGCAAACCTGTTAGACTATAATTCAGAACAAAAAACAGTTATAGGAGAAGGCGCGCTCTATAATTCAGCCAGACAAATCCAATGATCCGTTCAAACCAATCAATTTTAACAGTATATTGATCTCCTTTCATGATAGATGGTTACACGGGATGAGAGATGTGTTAATGACCTTACCCCCTATCAACTCCTCCAGACTGGTGATCTTCTTCCCTCCGTCCAACGTGTATAAAGACCGGACCCCTTGTGTTAGGTTGACGTTATCAGAAAGAGACCGGGTGAGCTCCATGAGCAAGGCATCCATGGACCTAAAACGGTCGCTGGACACAGCATACACCAAACCCTTGAAGTACTTGTCTCCATTTCGGTAAAACCGCACTTTTTTGGCTTTCTTCTCCGACGTGAGAGCCTGGAGGGTGCGCGTACGATAGAAGCTACAGTGCGCACTGTGCGCCGGGCTCGGCACCAAGCCGTTCCCCCTGGAGCCCGAATGGGACCCCGAGCCGCTGCCGGTCCGGGATGACCGGTGCGGCTTTTCTCGCTCCTCGAAATGTTCGAATTCAATACTTCTGCTCAATGACATGTCTGTCCGCCAGTCCGCCTTTATTTAAAATAAATAAATACAAATATATATATTTTTTTTCAAAGTATGCCAAATCCCAGTGACTGCAGTCACAGATGACACACGTGCGAGCGAGTCTCTCCAATCGGTACAGTCTGGATGCAATTAGAGCAGCTGTAGCGATCCGGCCGATACAGGACCGGGTAAGCACTGTCCTGCTGTCAACAGTTGTTACAACCTTCACTTCCGAAGTAGAGGACGAGAGGGGAAAGAGATGATGTTGCAGTCGAGACGGAGAAAACAAACACTCTACGGATTCTTCCAATGGCTTGTCAATAAACAGGAGAAGACTCGGCAGCCTATATTCCAAGTGACGTCGCCGATTATCCGATTGAAAATGTGGTAAACGGCAGGCAGTTTTTTGGGGGAGACATTGCCGTGAAGATGCATGCACTATAGCGGCCTATTCACGCCACAATTATTTGTAACAAAACTTCGTCCGAGCTGCAAAAGACGCAAGCCTCTTCTTCCCACATCCTTCTTGCTCTGGCCAGGCCGGTGCTGGGTCTGACTGTCTGGCGTACAATCTATGGAGAGCTGTCAAATCAGCACAGAAGACAGAGAGAGCTCCGTTCGCCTCAGGGTCCTAATGCTATTGGATATTGATCTGCTGTACAGTCTGTGTAGTCATTTTATGATGAATTCCTGTTCTGTTCTTTGACTATATAGATCAAGTGTCTATTTGTACACCTCTAAATGTTTTGATGAATTGAACCTGTAAACAAGTGTAATGCTTAATTGGGTCGTCCACTCACAGTTAACAGTCTTTGTATTGAGTCTGTGCTTGAAATGTACTGTAAATCTGCAAACTGTTTGTCAATCAGTCTGCCAATGCGCAATCTTCAAACTAAAAATTATATATTTGGGCTATTCAAAGTTTCATGGACACTTAGACATGTGTGGATATGGGCTAACATAAATATTACAACATTCAACAGAATTATAACAGGGCTCCAGACTTCCCAAAACAAACTGGTCAGGCCTGACTTGGCCTCACTCCCCGAACCTACCTACCTCACCCCTGCCCATATTGACAGGCTGGAATGGCTTAGCCTTAGGGTTTATGACAGAGTAATAGTAGGCTACAGGGTCTGGTCCACAAGATTCGCTATACACCACCAAAGATACCCATGGCATGCTGCATGCTGCATGCATACCTGTCTAAATACTTCCTTAATGTCAACAAAGTCCACACCCACAACACCAGAGGGAGTTCAACAAACCATGTGCAACCCAGATTTGGCACAAACAAGGGACTAAATGTATTTCGCTCCTATGCCACCAAAATGTGGAACGCCCTACCAACAGTCATTAAGACATGTGAATCCCTTGACTCCTTCAAAACCTCTCTCAAAGGGCACCTATATGGACGGCTGCAATTATAAACTGTAAAATCTGAGTCCCCCTTCCTGTATATGTTTTTTCCCTTTTTACCTCCTTATATGGTGATTTCCTGTTTTTGTGATTGATTGATTGATTGATTGATTGATTGATTGATTGATTGATTGAAATATTTATTAAAAGATTGCAGAATTACAGTACATTTCAAGCACAACTCAATACAAAGACTGTTAACTGTGAGTGGACTACCCAATAAAGCATTACACTTGTTTACAACAGGGTCCACCATGTTCAATTCATCAAAACATTTAGTGACGTACAAATAGACACTTCTATATAGCCAAAGAACAGAACAGGAATTCATCATAAAGGAGGTAAAAAGGGAAAATAAACATATACAGTGAGGGGGGGGGGGGGGGGGGGGGGGGGGATTCAGATTTTACGGGGGCCAGTTTCGAATTGCAGCCGTCCGTAGGTGCCCTTTGAGAGCGGTTTTGAAGGAGTCAAGGGATTCGCATGTCTTAATGACTGACAGTAGGGCGTTCCACATTTTGGTGGCATTAGGAGCTAAAATAATTTAGTCCCTTGTTTGTGCCGAATCTGGGTTGTACATGGTCCCTCTGGTGTTGTGGGTGTGGACTTCGTTAACATTAAGGAAGTATTTAGACAGGTACATGGGTATCTTGGTGGTGTATCGAATCTTGTGGACCAGACCCATTGCAAGATGATGTACTCTGTCGTCGACCCTAAGCCATTCCAGCCTGTCAAAGTGGGTAGGGGTGAGGTGGGTTCGGGTGGTGAGGCCAAGTAGGAGCCTGACCAGTTTGTTTTGGGATATATGCATTACATACACACACACACACACACACACACACACACACACACACACACACACACACACAGACCTGGACTATCCAGCCTGCTCTCCAACCACGTAGAACAAGCACAGGAGCTTCTGAACAGAGTGGAGTCAGAGTGTGCCACGGTTGGCCTTCGGCTAAATGTCAAGAAAACTGAGGTTATCACCTGTCCTATAACATCCTATCATCCACCTCTGACAATAACAGGGACCTGGGCTCATGAGCCAACTCAACTGAGCAAGATTTTAAAGTGAGGAAGGCACGTGCATGAAGGGCCTGAACGGCATGGCCAGTGTATGGAACTACCAACCTCCCCCAGCAAATCAAACTCAGCTTCTTTCATGCAACGGTAGAGTCTGTTATCCTATATGTAGCAGTGAATGCTGGACCCTGAAACCAACCCTGCAGAAGTCTCTACACAGGTGCTATACCAGAATGTTGCATGCAGTACTTAACATCAGCAAGAGTGCACATGTTACCAACAATAATCTATATGATGGAATACGAAGGGTGAGTGAGAAAATAGCAGCCAGAAGAATGACTAGCAGGACACTGCCAAAGACATCAAGAGCTGCGAGCCAGCAAAGCAAACACACCGCAATGGTCATGAGGACGTCCCACATTAACATATACGTGGATGTACTCAAGAAAGACGCAGGAGCACAAAGCACCAATGAGCTGACCAGATCTAGAGAGATTTTATATATTTTGTATCGTTGATTAGTCGTGTTTACAACAAGGTATAACTTGTAAGGATTGTTCAATCGTGGAATGAGCAACACAACTAAACGTGTTGCTCATAGTGCCCATGGCAGAAGAAAGCCCATGGTTCCTCAGTGAAGCAAGGTGAGGAGCCGGTCTTCTTGGGGCCACTTTGGGGTCTGTCTGTGAAATTCACCAGTCTCACAGAACTTGGTCCTAAGTTTGGAAATTGATACCAGAGCTGACACCAAATAATGCCCAGCTTGCCCTATTGCACAGGCCTTATCCTGAAGGGACAAACGTGACATCTTTGCAGGACCCATGCTCAGGTGTCATGCAGGACCCATGCTCAGGTGCCATGCAGGACCCATGCTCAGGTGTCATGCAGGACCCATGCTCAGGTGCCATGCAGGACACATGCTCAGGTGCCATGCAGGACACATGCTCAGGTGCCATGCAGGACACATGCTCAGGTGCCATGCAGGACACATGCTCAGGTGCCATGCAGGACACATGCTCGGGTGCCATGCAGGACCCATGCTCAGGTGCCATGCAAATTATTTGGGGGGCGCTACCTACATGTTTAGCTTTGTTGCTCATTCCACGATTACAGTATCCTTACAAGTTATAACTTGTTGTATATGGTGATAATCAATAATAATAATCAAAGCACACGCACGCACACGCACACGCACACGCACGCACGCACGCACGCACGCACGCACGCACGCACGCACGCACACACACACACACACACACACACACACACACACACACACACACACACACACACACACACACACACACACACACACACACACACAGAGAGTACTATATCAACAGTATATGTCTGCTTAATGAGGACTAGTAACTGCATGTGAATGCAGAGACTTGAGGCCAAGGTCATGGCTAAACAGTGATAGTGGATTATTCAGAGTCAGGGCTGTTTCACCTTGCCACCATCACTTAATATTCCTGCATCACCACTTGGCGCAGTGCCACACTACGGAGTCACATTTGGAGTACTCTACACAGTTACTGCACCCCTGGCAAAGGGAAAATTGAGGGATAATCTGCAGGCAAATGGCAAGTTATTAACTTGAAGTTAACAGTTTCTCTATATTTTTTGTGTACCTACTGTAACTGAAGGGATTTGTTCCAAAAATGTATGTACAGTATATAATATCAGTCACATTCCATAATATTAAAGGTATATTCAGTGATTTCACTTAATTCAAATATCACTTATTTTTTTGTTTTGTTGTGATAATCCTCCCTACTATAGAGTGTGCTGGCCATATAAGGAGTTCCTCCCTGTCCACAGTTAACCCCTGGGGGTCAAAAAACCTTAGGTTTCGTTTTTGACTCTCTATCCTGATTGGACGAAAGGCTGGGTCCCACAGCCAAAAACGAAACGTAAGGTTTTTTTAGTGAAATCACTGAATATGCCTTTAAAGAAATAAATTATGCTTTCCTGTATCAATTCTGTAAACAATCATTGAAGCCACTTTTCTCTCAGCTTTAGATTGTGGAGACATTTTTTATAAATTGCTGCTCCATCAGTTTGAAAGTGCCTCGACACTGTGTACTATTCTGTTCTAAGATGGGTCACTGGTGACAGCTATGGTACCCATCATAATACACTTTTATGGGAACGCAGGCTTATCCTCTCTGTCTTATTTTTAAAGGCCTCTCAGGAATGCTCCCCCTTATATTAGTTCTATGTTAGATACCCTAGTAGCTACCAGACCAGCTCAAATGACTTCCTGATGCTCAAGGTTCCTTTTGCTCAGCAAGGCAGCATTTTCTGTCAGTGCCCCATCTGCTTGGAATGAGCTCCATAAGTCTTTAAAATTCAGATCACTTCCATCTTTAAAAAAACATACATGTACATTGTTAAATGTGGGTCGCTCTTCAGCTCTTTAGTAAAAAGAAAATAATTTTACCCAATTAGAAGCTAGATCTCATACACGAATCCCCCAACAAAACAAAATCATCCCTCTCCGAAATGAGAGGTGGGGAAATGACTCACTATTAAGTTGAATATAAAGCTTAAGCCCTCTCTCTATGCTCTTTTGGCTAAGCTGTCTGTCAATATACTTAATGATTTGAATTTTAGGGGGTTTAGAGAAACTGTTCACCACAGGAATTTGAAAATCACTTAGGGAAACAATCAGACATTGACTGTAACAGTTTGTAAAGCGTCTTTACGCAAAATCACACCGATCATGAATACTTATGAAACCAATGGTTACCAAGCAATACAATACATTGGATTCAGATTGCTACTGCGTGCGTGCGTGCGTGCGTGCGTGCGTGTACATATACAAGGGCAGAAATAATGTGCCTCACCACCCCAAACATGTAACATTATGTGTCAATAAAGAGGAGGTGGAGGATTTGGGTGTTTGAATAATGGGGAGTGGTTAAATGAAGGTCAGTGGGGGCACGGTAGCACAGTCTGTATAGTGCTGTCGCCTCACAGCTAGAAGGTCCTGGGTTCGAAAGCGTGATAATTAAAAAATCAATTATTGACCTCGAAACATACCTTAAGATTGGTGGTCCCTTATTTGCCAAGGGTTTCCACCGACAGCCGATTTGCTTCGGTGGTGGATTTGCTTCGATTCTACACTATAGCTGTTTATAGGAGGGGCTAGCACCCCTTAAAAATCATTAATCATCATATTATTATCTTATCATCATACATAATTCCGGCCAATCACAATTTGCGTCCTCACTTTTGTGTTTACGCAAACCCATTCATTGCCAATGGCATTCAATGTTTGTGTTTTGCACAAACACTCAAAACTGCATGGACATTCATATAGTGGCATTCAATGTTTGTGTTAGGACAATGTTTGTCTTTATACAAACCCTCAGAGCTGGACATTACCTAAGGGTTAGATGAGCGCCCTTGTTGCGGAAAGGTTGCCGGTTCGATTCCTCAGATGGGCAGGAGGCCCTAAAAGAATCCAGCTTAAATGTGTACTAATAATATAGGCCTAAATGCTGCACTGCATGGCACCATTGCAGCTTCTTTCTTGAAGCCAACCAGCTCCATGCACCACACCTGCTGCTGCCCCCCCAATTCCTGTGACATAGCTAGGCTACACTGAGAGAAGAAAAAATAACTATATTTTTATTATAGTTTCTGTACTGTACTGTACATTCCTGTATAAGTGCTTAACTTAGCTGGTGTCCTGCTGTGAAAGCCGGTCTGGGCCGTGGCTCAGCGGTCCAGGCACCTTGGCTGGTAATCCAGTCTGGCAGTGTGCCGCGGGTTCGACTCCCGATCCCGACGGCCTTTACTGCATGTCTTCCACCCCATCTCTCTCCATTTCAGTCAGCCTACTGTTACTGTCTGTCCCTCCATAAAAAATATAAAATAAAGGCGAAAGCCACAAAAAAAACATTAAAAAAAAAAAGATTGTGACCTCAATCAGCTGCAGTGGTCAGTGGGTCATGCTCAGACACACACACACACACACACACACACACACACACACACACACACACACACACACGCACAGTCACTCTTGAGAGTAGCTGGCACCGCTCAAAAGTGACTGAGTTCTGAGTCTGACTGAGTTCCATAATGTCTTCAGTATACAGTGAAGCCATATTGCTCATGTTAGGTCAACTGGTACTAGAAACAATCCTTTACTCAAATCGCATATGAGTTGTAGAGTTAACTTTTTGTTTTATCATACAAAGGACAAAAACGGATCAGGCAAATGATTTAATTAAGGGCTCATACAGTAGTAGCCTACTTCTATTTAAATACTCTGCTGCCCTCTAGTGCCCACTGTTGAATAACGGTTTTGTACAGTTTTGCAGTACAAAAGTTAATACTAAATCACACTTATCCTTCAAGCTTTCATGTCGCCCAAAATGGAATTGTAGGGTGAGTATGATGAGTGCTGGCCTAGATTATGTTAATATAATGTAACTTAATGTTAACGTGTTGATAATTAATGTTCTACGGTATGTTGTTGGCCAGGTCTACTCTAGCCCTAGGATGTGTTAGGCCTACCATAAACACAGTAAAACACTGGAGTAAAAAAAATAGCTTCATCAATTATCTTTTTAAATGATTAATAATCAAATGGAAATTAAGTAGGTCATTCGTTTTAGCAATGTATTAAAAACCATCTGTCTATCTGGTTCGGCCCTCACACCTATGTTGCGATCTGACCAATATGTCCGATTGTACCCAACGCCCATTGTGCCAATCTGTCTAGTCTGCGTGTCCCTTCTGTGCCCATAAATGGAGATCTCTCTCTTTGTATCCGTCTGTCTACCTTTATATGCCAATATGGATATCCCTGATCAGTATTATTTTCCCATATATTGGCATGACCACGGTTGGACAACTGTATAGACAATATATATGGGCATATCGGTCAGAATGGCAGTTCTGGACAACCACCATGCTGACCTTTAGGCCAGATAGCTATACACAATGGCTTATTGTAAGCACCCATCCAAGCCGGATTCCACAGTGCTCAGACAAGTTCTATGTAGGGTATTTGTCTGTGTGATTTACAAACTCACTTTAAATTTAAATTACATTTTGGAGCGTGTGCTTGCGGTTAAATCTAATTAGGCCTACTGCAGAATGCTTTACTGCTCTTGTTCAGAACCGCACAAAACTGCTCTATAAAGGTCAATATTATGTATACCAGTGGTAGCATAGTCATAGTCAAAGTAATTTTGTCAAAGTAAATTATCTTAAATAGTTGAATTGACACTTCATCTGCACTATATATGTGCAGAGTTTACAATAGTAAATACTGCACGTTAGTTAGTTAGAGTTAGAGTTACAGTAGGCTGCAGAGAGAGCGAGAGGGGGGGTGTGTGTGTGTGTGTGTGTGTGTGTGTGTGTGTGTGTGTGTGTGTGTGTGTGTGTGTCCTCTTATGTCCTCTCTGCGAGCAGTGATAAATCACTAGCTGTCTCTGTCCTTGGTGCTGAAACAGACCCTCTGTCTATAAAGTGGTGCTGAAATAAGCCCACCAGCTGATCACCTGATCCTGACATTTCAACACCGCGACATGTGCCTATTCTGTAAGTAAAAAAAGAGCCTAAAAGGTGTGATAGCTAACAGTCAAAGCTAAAAACATTTCTCCATTAGGCCTATCTCATATGTTTTTGTCATATATATATATATATATATATATATATATATATTTTTTTTTTAATACTACACGTTTAATCTGTCTGACTATTCAACTATTTAGTCTAATTATGGTTCTGTTGCCATAGCAGAAACTGGTACCAAGCACAGACATTGATTGCTCACATTGAGGTACGACTCCTGGTGGCTGCCAGTCCACACTACAAGTAGTCATGTGAATTACAGTAAAGTGCCCCCCAAAGTCCCTATCGCATTTCCTAATAGCATCATCATGGCTGGGTTAAATCATCCTTTGACAACATTTCATTATCACATAATACATTTGATTTCCCTCTATATTTCCTCTCAGCAAACTGCATCCCGGCAGGGAGGCAGGGGTGCCTAAGCCTCACCATGATCAAAGGCTCAGGTATAGGGCAAGTGTCAGACAATGTAGGCCAGTCAGTGACTGGCCCTGGTTAAGGGGGCGCCTGAAGTGAACCCAGCGCTCCTTTCACTATCGACACTAATTGAATTATAGCAGGTCACTTCAGGTTTTACACCAGCTGTGATTTAGAGGGGCCTCGTCTTCCCACCATGACCCAGATCTCTCACTTTCTATTATAGGAATGCGGAGGGCTGGTGCTGGTGGCGGTCTGCTCTGCAAAGCCAGAGAGCAGCAACAACATGTGTATAGTATACTGTATGTGATAAATTACTACATAAATTACTTACATTACACAGTCAAATCCTCAGTATGTTACTGTATGCCTATAGGCTACACATTTGTAACTCCAGCAGTATACAAATGTACACTCTCAGAGTTCAATTAACAGGATTTTAGAGTGTACAATAGCTACTGTGTAAAAGTAAAAGCATTGTTAAAAACAGATGGACAATTGTTCGTTGGCATGGATGCCATTTTGGTATAGTATACCAAAATGGCACATAATGTGTAACCTTTGACAAAAACAATTAAAGAGAAGGTGAGATGGCAGGGTGATGTTGGAATGGAGTAGCGGTGCATTAAGGCTCAGCAAACAATAATAGGCCTATAATGTACGATACTGCAGCCATGTACTGTAACTGCAATGTTCTTATGTTATGTTCGTATTATGTTATCCTGTCCTCTCTGCCTTCACTTTCAAGTTATTAATGACCAATGATCATGTCCTTTCTGTATCAGTGAGATTCCCAAGTTTTATTAACCATAAAAAGTATGAAATTAAGTGTTAAAAGAACAACACACAATAGGCATATAAGCATATACAGCAGTCAGCAGAAATAATTACAACATATCCATTAGAGCAATTACCAGTAGCCTATATAAGAATATTACCATATGAATATGCAAGCCAATTAGCCTACTACTAATACTAGACACTACTGGTGGTATAGTAGTAGTAGTAGACGTAGGCCTAGCATATCTTTTTGAAGTCAGAATAGTAGCATCGGAAACCACAGGCGTTTAGGGAGAAGAAATAATCCTCATTTTGTGGCCACAATTGCAACTCTGTCCACAAGATGGCGATGTTGCACATCTTTAGCCAAATTGAAACAGCGCACTATTCAAGAGGAAGGTTTTTGATTCAGGGTCGATTTATAGGAAGATATTTGGTTTCTCATCATGTTTTAAATAAACCAGCATCTATTCACTCACACACACACACACACACACACACACACACACACACACACACACACACACACACACACACACATCACACACACACACAATGTGACCTTGGGCTAAATCACATCCTCATCTCTCCCTTTCTAAACAGAGGTAAATGAACACAGATGATTTTTTTACTGTGTACATGCTGTGACCCAGGGGAGCAGCTCAGTCCGTCCCATTCACCCACCAAATGTAATCCAAGTTGACACATGTCAGACCACGCTACCATGCTAAGGCCCGCTCTCAGGACTGACACTCATCATTGGCTGATAGGGGACGATGTGTGGGATGCAGGTGGTCCATCCTTCAGCTATAGGCATACATAACATAACCCCATCATATGACCCATAGAGTTATATATATATAATATATACTCTAAGATATGACCCACCCATTCATATTGCGTGCTTGGACACATGGTAACATAATACTGTACCATATATTCCACTCATATTCTGTAGCAGCAAAGACTGTAAAAAATGTACATTCAAATATTGATTGTGGTGTGAATTCACCTGCAGTGAGCCTTCTCTCTGCCTGTATTTTCTTATTTTACTTAAATAATAATAATTATATATTTCTGGCTGGCATAAAACTCCAGGCAGAATGTTGAACTAGGGTGTCGTTGAGCCTTGTGAGCAGCTGGGTCCCTCATTGACTAATTCAAATCACGGTGCATATAGATGAAATGAGTAAGTCATAGCATCGCCAACAAATCTTGTCGCAAACTCCTACACGATGTCAGGGTCCATGCATAACTCCAACACTCCCGTGCAAACATGTCGGCTGTTGTATCCAAATGTTACATTGGTTTGTGACTTGGATTACATGGGGGGAACATGGTGAGAAACGTGTTGCAACATGACTATTGTAGATCGGACCCAGTACAGAGACGATCGCGGTCAAGTACTGTAAGTATTGGTTTAATATTATGGATGGTTTAAGTGCATGGTTAAAACAAACAGGTCAACAGATTTTCAGAGTTGTAAGTGTGTTGTAATGTGATATCTAACACAAATTAAATTGAATTGATCATACACACTTTCTGACAATGCTTTCAAGGTCATGGTCAATTGGGTTGTTAATGACACCTACTACCAAATTATGTCTCATGTCTTGTTTAATCCAATGTTCTGCAATGGGGGGCTATTATGCTATATGCATAACTGTATTACTGGGTTTCCAGACGGTGCAATAATGTCCTGTACCAGTTCAGTGTCCCTTCGCTTCATTCTGGAAAGACATACGGTCTCATATTGTACTGTATGTATGACTTACTCTTGTACGCCCATCTACTTTGTAGTCTTTAGGGTCTTTTTTTCTTCTGATGTTGGGTTGTCACTGCACGAGTTGGAGAGAGAATTCATTTTGTTCTAGACATCCAGGCAGCCAGTTGAAACTGAGCTTCATCTACCATGTAAAGTTGGCCGAGTGGCAAGGCTCCAAAAAGTGACAGACTTCAACAATACCTCTTAGGGCGTTTTATTTCCCCCGGTTACAGTGTATTTACAGTAGAAACACTGGTCTAACAAACAAAAGAAACACTGAAGACTAAACTTGCACACGACAGAAAATTACTTGAAAGCAAATAGGAAACCAAACACAGAACTTGAGAAACTCTATCATGCTAAAACCCTTCCATCAAGGGCCCCCTAGCAGCTCTCCCTGGGTGTTACCTTCTGGTTGCCCCAAGCCCAACTGAACTGACTCACTGCCCCTGCAGCCTCCCTCTTATACTAGGCAAGACTGTACCAAGGAACAGTTCTGTAATTGGTAACCCACTTAACTCAACATCTGGCTAACCATGGCCCATGAGGTAACTTACACAATTATCTAGTTTAACTAAACCAATTCGAATACATCTCAGATACCGCTTACACCACATCAAGATAAATAGAAAATATAACACAAGATCTCTTGTAACACAGTCAGACACCCCTCCTGCTCTCTAGCACTTGGTACCTTCCTTCAATCAAGAGGATCACCATAGTACTGCAGGAGAGCCAGGTGCCAAACAATCATAATTAAACACAAATGACACCAAACATATATATGCTGTGACAATATTTGCAAAGTACTCTCTTTTACAATTCACTGTGAGCTACAATAATAAAAATATGCACTCATGTCCATTAACACAGTCTTCCAAGCTGGCCGGCAAAGTTAGGGATGCAACTGTGTAATTTAGGTATGAGCATCAGTGTATCTGTATAGGGCACGGGCTGCCCCGTGACATACCACACGAGGTGTGTTTTCCAGGTTGCAAAACGAAACGCATAATAGTGCATTCATAAGTATAGACGAATAACAGTTAAAGTCCACACTAATTATCCATAATGTATAAATGATGGATAAGGGGTCAGGACAACGAGGCCTTTTCGTGGAGGGATAAAAATTTGACTTACCGGTAAACTGTTATTAGTTCTTTGTAGATGTTATTGTAACGTGGTGTCTACAGTCTGTTCGAAAACAACACATGTTTAATTTTTGGCACTTTATGCATGACTTCTACCCACTGTCACAAACAATGCATGGTAAACATATTTGGGTTGGAATTCACAACATGAAGAATATTTAAACTGCCTCCCCCTGGCCAGCCGGGACGCCTGATGGAGGGGAAAGGAACTGGTTGGAATAACGTGCTCCTTCCACGCGCTACGTCCAACCAGGGAAACTCCCCCCTGTCAGGTGTAAAGGAGCAACTTGGACACTCAAGCATGAAGGAAGCATGAGTTAAGTCCGTTGCTCTCCCTAGGTTGGCGGAGGGTGTGTAGAGCCCAGGATCACATCACAGGATGATTGACACAGGGGTGAAAAATGGGTTACAAAATCGTGGGACAAAAAATATAAATTAAAAAAACAAAAGAAACATGAAGAATATTAGAAAATGTATTTATTTATTTGTTTAAACATGTTTATACAACAATTATTCACATATATATTTTACCCCCATACACACAAATAATGTTAAATAAAATATTTATATATTTTAGTTAACATTTGGGACCATATACAGTATATAGTGGGAAGTATTCAATTGATGGCACTGTTAACTAAGACTTGGCTTCAAAAGTTTGCAATTCCATTAATCAATTTACAGTATGATTTCTGTGTTTACCAGGACACTAAAGTGGTCTACAACTTTCGTCAAGAAAATATAGAGCTGACTGTAAATATAGGGAAAGTAAACAAAATATGAAATGGTTAATGGAAAGTTATGCACACTTTACTTTACTTTATTTGTTTATTTAGTCGGGACAGTGTACTGTATATTGATGAACATTACATTAAAAATGCAGTGTAAATATACCAGATTTTGCAAAACATGCTAATTTCCATCTGCAGTCCCCAGACATCAGACATCAAACAATACAAACAGGACTGACATACAAGGCATAGCATAAAAATACCTAGTACATTTCAAATGTAATAAGACTAGTAAGAATAAGAAATAAGAAAAGATTATTAGGGTCGGTTTACTCTATTTTGGACTAAGCGTCATACAAGACTGGTTATTTTTTAACCATTGTTTCAATTGTGGGGATCACCCTCGGTGTGAGAGGGAGCTCATATTCCAGTATTGACAACCTTTTATGGACAGTAGATTTTGACTGAAGGTCCTCACAGTCTCCCCTGGATGCAGACCTGGTATCATACCAGTCTGTCTCTCTTTTATTTTATTTGTATTTTTATTTTTAGGAAATACAGGAGGGATTAGATCCTATGGTACATGTGGGTCCAGAGTCGGTCAGTGGGCAGATATGGAGAGGTCACTATCAACCAGACAGCAGGGACACTCAGAGGGAAGCAGCACAGAGAAGGCGTTGCCAGATTGGACCCTATACCAGCTAGAAGTCAAGATAGAGCTCTTGTGGAACTTTTGATGCAACAATATTCACTTTTTATCATGGACAACACAGTACAAATTCAGATTAGGAAAATACACAAGATTGGGAACCAGGCCAGTTTACCCCAGTTAATCTCTGACAGAATGCAGGACTTCCTCACATTCTACTAGTTTACAATATTGATAAATATTAAAAAGTTAATTAATGGTAAAGGAGAATGAATGAATGAATAGGTTTGCAAGATGAGGAAATGAGAAAGAGGTGCTGACTACAGACCCCTAGAGCATAGTGCAATCAATAAGGAATGTCATGCTTCATTTACCAGACTGTGTACAGTTGTGTACAGTGTACAGTTCCACTGATAATTAGTAGAGCACACTGCACACTGCAGCACACTGCACTGTGGTTTGTATCCACTGTATAAGTATCATCTGCTGCTTCAATAAAAAAAAGAAAAAAGAGAAAGAAATCACACCCATGTGAAGTGAGAGGGGCGCTCTTATCATCTTACAACATCAATTACAACATAATGTTGTTGCAATGGGTGCTAATGTTTGTTTAAGTCGTCAAAACCAACATTAGATTTCTCTTAAACAAACACCTTTGAAAAACAAACATTAAAGCCATATATAGGAGCGCCACTCAAAAATAAAAAATAAATACAGCCTTTAGAATTTTGAGTGAAGTCTAGTCTAGTTGCCCGAGAGAGTTGTACAGAGTTCACTTCAAGAAATAAGTCATAAATGCACAAAACATAGTTATAGGAAATAACCTATTAAACCTTGTCCTGGGGCTCTTTGATCAATCCAGACTGCTGGAGTGTTCAGCAGTCAGTTTGTGTGGAGAAGGAAGTTGGGTACTTTTTTTTTCTTGATAGATGCAAGAGATAGTGGAGAATAGCAAGACTACGAGCTTACCACATTGCCCAATAAAACCTTGACGCTCACCAGAACCTCACTCTGGCAAAAAGAAAAAGAACATGAACAGAATACATTTACTATCCCCCCACTACTGAACAATTTCTTCTGCAAGTACAGTATGGAGGGAGACATTGCAATGCAAACGGCGTTGGGGAAAGCAGAACTTGCTGTAGTATAAAAATGGATAGGTTCCAAACTACTTAATGCACATGGGACTACCATTCCCTTGTAAGCTACACCTGGAGCCTGAGACTATTGTGGTGGTTGCTAGGAAACGGGTCTCCTCATGGTCCCTGCCGTGAGCTTGCTAGCTTAACAGAGTTATTGCTGCTGCGTGAATCACCGCTTCCACTATATAGACAGAGAACAGACACGCAAGGGCGGATAATGAGAATGAGTAAAACAAGTGATAGAAACTATATAGACTACCAAGAAAGTATAGAAAATTGTTAGTGAGGCATATTTCCATCTCTGTGTGCAGGAAAAACATCTGACATGAGAATATTTAGCTGCTTCTGTCTGTTTTCTTTAGGGTTATGTGAATGTCTCAGGTTCAGGGCTGTGAATAGACTCAGGGATGGGTTAAAGCTATACTTTCTGCAAATGGTTAGAATCAGGGTTGGGTTAAAGCTCAGGTTAGACAATGAATGCTGTCAATCCACTATAAGTATTGACTGTCCATCCTTATTTTTGGACCATGGATAGAATGGATATATATATATATATTTTCCATATATATATATGGAAATATTCAACTAAAGAGGTTGAATGCACATTGCACAGCACAGACAGAAACAAGAGATCAGAGCAAACGCTCTTAAAGCAGAAGTGGTGTTGTGAAAACATTTTGAAAAGCAAAAGGTAGTATCAAGGTGTCTCAATCACATCCATGTGCCCTTGAGCAAGATATTTAAGCACTGTATGGCTCCACCGCCATCACCGTGCATCACTAAATGCCCTGAATCTATGTAATGTGATGTTTCTACACATCCTTCTACTTTTACCAACAGGGCAGCAGTTGGGGTTTACCTGATGGATCACTTCACTGCCGATTTATCTTGGAGAAGGACGGTGTTTTGGTGCCAGAGTTTGGCTCCAGTGTCACAGCTGCTCTCATAAAATGTTTTGATACCCCCAGTAAATCGGCGATGGCTGAGATTAAATCCCTGGGGATTGTAAAACCAGCTCTCTCTCTCTCTCTCTCTCTCTCTCTCTCTCTCTCTCTCTCTCTCTCTCTCTCTCTCTCTCTCTGTATATGTAAATATCTCTCTGTCAGTCTGCTCACTGCTGCCCCTCTCCTCCACACACTTTCTTTCACTCCAGCTCTGTTTGCCTCTCTGCTCATTCTCATTCTCTTCCACTTCCTCCCTCTCTCTGGTGACCCAGACTCACAGAGGCATGGGTCACTGGGTTCGAGGCTGTGCATTCGCTACAGCGAGCCTGGTTAAAAACCCCCATTACTGCCCCTGACTGCAGTCACAGCCAATAAATACAGACGTTTTCATATCAAATGGCATTTTTGGGTAGTTTATGGATTTCATAGTGTTTACAGTATCCCAAACAAATTAAATCATGTTGGGACATTGTTGGTTCCAATCCCACAATGAGTGTGTCTGTGTGTGTGTGTGCGTGTGTGTTTAATTGCTACTGGGATTACTATGAAAACTTGCAAAACCTCAGTCGGTCATTCGGTCGGTCAGTCGGTCGGTTGGTCACGCCTCCTATATGGTTGTCAGTCCATTACGCCTTGTCACATCACGCCCCGTGACATCACGTCACACCTCGTGACATCACATCATGCCTCGTGACATCTCGCCTCGTGACATCACACGTCGTGACATCACATCGCGCCTCGTGACATCACGCTGTCGCGATACAAGGCAGGAGGTTTTCGGACCCAAGTGCAGGACAGAGGCAGAGAGGCAAAGTAGGTTTAGGCAGAAGGTTTATTACCAAAATCCAGGTACAGGAACACGAGGCAAACAAGAACGGGAAATACTCTGGGAGTTCACTATACGATCAGACACAAGTGACAACAATACAACAATGATCTGACAAAGGAAAAGACAAAACCAGGGGAGTATAAATACACAGGTGAACTCAACAGATAATTATCACAATGATTGGCTAAAAGGACTAACATGACAAGGTGGAAACACTAGGGTAATCAGGGTACTGGTGAGACAACACAGGTAACATGAGCAACACAGGAAACACTAACAGACAGCAAAATAAAAGCACACAAGTGTAAAGTAAAACCAAAACCAAGAACCCAGGAACATAACAAAAACACAACACATGTCACGGACCGTGACACACGCCTCGTGACATCACGCCTCATGACACGATTCATATATGGCTGTCTCCATATCTTGATCTGACACACTGACCTCACCAACCCCCGGATAGCAATATGGTTTGACATACTATAGATCTGCATATATGAGCCGGCCAGCAACTCTACATCTCACCCCACTGATACCAGATTAATTGTTTAACTCCTGCTTCTCAACTGTGCCATTTAAAAGTTGTGTCAGCGTGACGTCGCTCTTTAAGCCGAGGTCGCTTCTCGCCCTCAGGCGTCATATATATATAACCACTCTGTGCAGTCATCCTTTAGCCCCAGATTTAGCCCCCATGGTCTTAGCTCTCTCTCTTTCCTTACAGGCCACAGGCACTGTTCCACTACATGATACCAGCTCAACTCGAATCTACTCGCCTTTTTTGGTTGCCATTGGGCAATAAAATGTATGAAATGGCATAAAATGTACATGTAAGTGTTGTTTGGCGCTCTCCTACGCAGAGGCATGGGCATAGCTGACAAACAGCTAACGTGAGGGAGTCCTATAGTATGTGCAGTAGAAAACAAAGTTATTACTGTAGATGAGACTCGAGTACAATGGAGTTTAGCCAGTACCATGCAAGTGAAAAAGCACAAGACCTTTGATGATGATGGATTGTTAACCAAATGGCCTAATTGTTTAATTTGGTGAGGGCCAAGGCGCAGCGACAGATGTGCCAGTGATTCATGTTCACTCACTGTGCTTTCTCCCGCAAGACAGTCAGCCACAGCCAGCCAGCCCGCTAGCTAGTCAGTCAGTCAGCGAGATAGCCATGACCAGCCAGCCAGCCAGCCAGCCAGCCAGTCAGTGATGGGTGGTCATCACTTCTTGACGGATGGAAATGGATGGTAGGTAGGGAGAGTGAGGGAGGTCACAGAGTGACTGTGCATGTTGCCTTTGGCAGACATGCTGGTATCTGTCACCCATATGTCAGTGTAATAGAGGCAAAGACTGTCTCAAAAAATAAATGTTGCCAAGTAAAGCTACCGAAGCTACCATATTTTGTTCTCGACATTACAATAATCCACGTGTTGTCTACAAATGTAGACCAGAATAACTCACACAAGCTGTAGTTTATGGAAATCACCAATTCAATTTGCCATACTTTTGTCATCAGGCGACTCCCTCATGGGCCCCAATTTGCAGTTGAAAATGAATGGGAATTCTGAGCAAAACAAATGTACTCATATTTGTGGTGTGATTCTGGGTTTTGTCACGATGTCCACAAACATGGTTTTCATTCATTCGTCAAGTTCTGACATCACTCGTTCATCCCCTGGGTCGCAGAGGTTTTTCTCTATGAAGAATAACATTGGGTCATCAAAATCGTCTCATATAAGCATTGTGCTCCAACAATAAACAAATTCTCGCAGTCTCTGCAATATTGTCGGGGGGTGGCCTCTGTATTGTTTCAATCATAGCCTATTTGATAGTCTGTTTCTGGTGAAAAATCATTCGCCATTACACAGCAACATTAGTGTTTTCTCTATTGAGTCAAATCGCCGGGATCATTTGTTTATTTTTGGAACACAATTCCTATTTGACGTGATATAAAAAAAAGTATATGGGAATTACTTTATTAAAAAAAGTATATGGGAACTAGAAAAAGTGCCCTTCTGGGCACAGGTCTCCACCAGGATAGGAATGTAGGACATTGCAGCTTGCCTTCATCTGGTGGTTGGATAAAAGGGCAACAAAAGTAAACTAGGGAGTTGGCATACAAAGTTATCCACAGATCCGTGCAGTTAGAGGTAAAAACACTTTTCGGCCAGTTATAGCGCCACCTTGAGGCTGAGTTGAAATTGTTCATGTGGCATTTCGTCCTCGGCCTTTGTTGGAATGTGGGTGCACAATTTCACGGAAATCACGCGATGTGTTCATGATTTGCAGCATTTTGTTTGAAACTGAGCACTCCTGTGAACTTTGGAAGCCAATCTTAACCAATCAGGATGGAGTCTGAGAAATCTGAAAGACCGGTTTCGTTGAATGGCTCTAGAGAGACTGTGTACCAATTTGCGTGATGTTTGGACAAAATCTGTAGGTGTACTGTGCAAAATCTTGTTTTGCACAAAGCGGCCTCCTGGTGGCGCTATAACAGGCCGTTCTGGAAAGTTTGGGGCAGAGGTTCATCGTTGGCATCCAGGGAGTGTGTGTGCAAAATTTGGCATCGACCGGGTTAACGGTGGCCGAGATTAGCTGCTCACGGACACACACACACACACACGGACGGACGGACACACGGACGGACGGACGGAATGCAAAACATACTCTCCCCCCATGCCTTCGGCCTGGTGGAGACAATTACCTCAGACTTAAGTGCTTAGCCTCTTGAGCCTTGAATCCATGGTTTAGTTTTGTGGGGCTGTTTGACATGATCTGATAAAAGCAGTTTTAACATGCCAAACTCTTCCATTCTCTCGTTCCTTCCTCCCTAACTTATGCGATTGTGCCACACACGCACACAGCAGAAGCTGATGCTTTGCTGGTTCCAATCCCCATTCTGTTGTGCACAACAATTGTCTCCTTTGTTTTCGGCTCTCTCACATGCCTGGCCTACAGCATCATGGACCAAACTCTGTGTGTGTGTGTGTGTGCGTGTGTGTGTGTGTGTGAGTGTGTGTGTGTGAGGGTGTGTGTGTGTGTGTGTGTGTGTGTGTGTGTGTGTGTGTGTGTGTGTGTGTGTGTGTGCGTGCGTGCGTGCGTGCGTGCGTGCGTGCGTGCGTGCGTTGCGTGCGTGCGTTGCGTGCATGCGTGTGTGTGTGCTCAGTGTTTGTTGGAGTATTAGAGTAGAGCTGCAGCTTCAGTATTTCAAACAAGAGAAGCCGTGGGATAGGAAGGAATTCTGGTTTGTGTGTTGGGATCCATTAGCGCTGTGTTTTTCTCTCGCTACAACAATCTTCTGGGCAGCAGCGCTAGTAGTTTGCTACAGACAGACAGACAGACAGAATTAAATTGAAGAAGCTTTATTGGCAAGATAAGTTGCATGTAAATTAATGTTTTATATTGTACTATAGGCCTACTGTGTTTTTCTGTGATTTAACACAATCCCTGCAGAAAAACGTCTCTGCAAGTGCCAATAAACGTAAGTTACGTTAATTCAGTTGTATAAATGTTTTGATCCGATCTAGTCGAAAAGCTACTCACATTAGCTTCGGATCTGCTATCTGTTGTTAGCCATAACACTGGACTGCGCCATCTTGATTTGTGTGTGCATCCACGCGCGCACGCAAGCTTTCAGTCGCTTTTATCTCCAAATTCCCCATCCCAGGCGGCAGTTCTGGTCAAAACAAGGCTTATTGCATGGAGCATATATAGCTGTCGCTGTAATGGCCTGTACTTCTCATCAGCTAGTGAGAGATAAAACACCTAATCCGACAACACACACCATTCAGTGGTTGGATCTTCAAAATAAGGGTTGAACGGGGGGATACACCCTGGCATATAGTAATCATCATTGAATTAATCGGCCAAACGGTTAATAGTGTATTGCTATGCAAGGTTTCATGAAAATCGATTCCTAAATAAAATGTGTTCGATCACTTACACACTAGTAAATTGCATGATAAAGCATTCAACACCTGAAAAAGAATGTCAATTATATTTGTACAGTACATTAGATTTTGATTGATTGAATACTTTAGTCAGAAAGGTCATGGATTCGATCCCGGGCACTGCCAACTCAGCGTATGAGGAGCATGGCTTGAAGTTGTGCGGTATTTACTGGGAGCTGATGATAGGTGTTGCGCTCCACCTCAGCAATTCATCTCCCAGAGGTCTAGCGCATTGAAACGGGAATACTACCGTTGATACTGGTTGATACTGTCAATAAGCCTCTCTGACTTACTTACTTAGTCAGAAAATAAACATCACGTGCATGTTCTCCCCGTGTCCCCTAGGGTAGGTACCCTCACAAAAACATGCAGTAATCCTGGTCTCTAAACTGCCTCCCCCTGGCCAGCCGGGGCGCCTGATGGAGGGGAAAGGAACTGGTTGGAATAACGTGTTCCTTCCACGCGCTACGTCCAACCAGGGAAACTCCCCCCTGTCAGGTGTAAAGGAGCAACTTGGACACTCAAGCATGAAGGAAGCATGAGTTAAGTCCGTTGCTCTCCCCAGGTTGGCGGAGGGTGTGTAGAGCCCAGGATCACATTAGATGATTGACACAGGGGTGAAAAATGGGTTACAAAATCGTGGGATAAAAAATATATTAAAAAAAAAAGAAAATAAACATCACGTGGCACAGTCAGACATTAGGCTGGCAGGATAATACAAAAAAGACCTGGGACCTGGTTCTCATTGTGGTCCTCCTATGTATTCTATTCATCAACATAATGTATGAGATGATTATATTATGACAGCCTGATGATAGCCTGTTTAATATGTAGCAAAATAAATTGTATAAGTCTACGAGTTACCGACTTTAAAGGAGGAGAACATTTCCTTAAAGAGGCATTCTCTACCCTCCATCCAAATATAGGTTTCAAAATGACCCTCATTTCGGTTGCATGTGGGACGGGAGAGAGTCGAGATTAAGTCTGTAACTGCTTAATGGCTGATTTAGCCCATGTCACTGTTCTGACTTAAATACAGTAGAAGGTCCTACTCTTAACTCCAAACTGATTGGAGATTGGCTGCGGATGTAGCGGATCTTGATCCTAGAACCACAAAACTCTTCCTCATGGGAAGGAGAGATGCCTCCCTCCCTCAGGCGGTACTACTGTTATGCAGGTACTGAGATCCTTGGTATGTGATGATGGAGACACAGCCAGATATTGGCAGATCTATTTTGGCCACAATTCATTAGGGACCATATCTCCTCAACCTCCATCCAAATGGCAGAAAGAAAGCTGTAAATTGGAGGAAGCAGCAGTGGTTATGATATGAGCATAGACCCAGTGGGGTTTGTGGCCTGATGGGAAAATAAATCAATTCATGTTCAGCAAGCATACAGTATACGAGTTCAGACCATAGAATTTATCATTAAGGACCATAAAGTATTTCCTAAACAGGACCTGTGCGCTTCATAGCCGATCAGGGTTGGATTGCATGGAGCATCTATAGAGCAGCTTCTAGATCCTTATAACTGGCTATCAGCAGTGCTCATCCTGGGCATGGTGACTACGTTGATCTGACTGGAGGTCACCTCAGCTTACTAAAATTAAACAAGACTGTGCTAAATCAACTTTGTTACGGCATTGCCCTAGCGGAAGCTAACGGAAGCTGTCATTTCCGTGAAGCCAAGTCATTATTCTTCGACTAGTGAGCTCCTGAGCTCATCGGACCAATGCAGATTCTCCAGTTCAAGGTTAAAGTGTATTTTGATTGAGCCTTTTAACTCAAAGGATTTCAGCTTTCAGGAAGAAACCAAAAAATGCACAGGGAAGACATAATTGAATATATTAACCACACCTAATATTAACTCCATACCACATACAAAACAGAAAAAGTACAAAAATCACAGCACTCAATCTTTATGTTTCTTTATTGTACAGAAACAACTATCCATTAATCTATTCATCTATGTATCCTGTCCTGATGAAGGTCTAATCGACCGAAACGTCGACCCAATAAAGAGCAACATTTGTGTCTGATAGTGTGATAGTGTGCAGGACCTTTTCTTTGTTTTTCAAAGATACCCTTTTTAATCCCCCACTCAATAAAATGGTTAAACAGCACTGGGATCCTCGTGTTTTAATATTAACAGTTCACACTAGTTATAGCTCTATGGTCCAGTCATGTTTACTTTATACCTCCTAATCAGGCCATCCTAATCTATTTGACATAAAATGTCACGTTAACATGTTACGGTCTAATTGTATGATTGGTGTGGTGCCAGCTTTGAACAGAACACATCCAGTATTTATATAACCTGCCCTTCTCTACACTCATTAAAATCCTTGGTACAGCCCTTGGGTCCATTTGGTTCTAATTGTATACAGTGAGTGGAGCCACTCCTGGTCCCACATAATTGACTTTCAGGCAAACTCTCTCTCTCTCTCTCTCTCTCTCTCATGGAGAGCCATGCCCGACCCGGCTAGTACCCGTTGTACCCGTATCAGAGTACCTGTTACACCCGTCTGTCTGTGTCCCTTTTATGCCCATATATGGTGATTTCTGTATAGATGTCAGCACAGGCCAGCTCCATATATGGAGATCTAGGGGTGATGTCAGAGAGGTCAGAACTCCATTGGGATGTCAGAACAGGCCAGCTCCATATGGAGATCTAGGGGTGATCTCAGAACAGTTCCATATATGGAGATATAGGGGGGAGATCTGGATTTGGGCCCTGTCCAGGAGCTTGGGCAGAGGCCTTTTGTGACGGTTCTGGACAAGCGTGGGTCCGACCGACTCGACACCCGACACTGCACTTTCTGTGGAGGTGTGGAACACCTGTGTCTAATTTGAAGTCGGTGGGGCGAACGGTTCTCGAGTTATACGTGCATTACAGACGTATAGACAGACATACAGAGACGTGGTGCATTTATAGATAGAAGATAGATTTATGAGTGCTTATAACTTTATTTATGCAGTGCTATAAACATATTAGGCATATGTTATAATGTATTATGGGCATCACAATGTTACCCAAATGGTCTGCATTTCCATAGCACCTTTATCATTACATTGCGCCTTACGATCACCCATTCACACACACATTTGGTCATTTACACAGCCATGATGGACAAAGCTGTGCAATAATACACCGTCCTGCTCATCAGAAGCAGTGAGGGGTCCAGTGTCTTGCTCAAGGACACTTCAACGTGAAGCCATGAGGAGCCGCTGGGGATCGAAACAGGTCGGGTTCCCAGGCGGCTGCTTTACGTCCTGAGCCACCGCCGCCCCCGTCTGTCTCAGAGTTGACAGCACACTCCCATGTCAATTACTGTACATGAGGAACTGTCGGTGGACCTGCATCAAAATGTTCTGCATATGCATAGTCATCGTGTCGGTGCTGTCCGATTCATTTTGACCTGCATCAAAAGGTCTGCATACGCATATATAGTCATCGCACAGCCTTTGACATGAGCCACATTATTATCGTAAGGACTGGAATGGACTGGAATGTTTAACCGCTTGAACCCCAGGATGCCTAATTGTGGGGGAAACATTAGCCAGAAATAGTCCATCTACAAGCTGACCTGTTGTGAGCTTGTCCAAAAGATTTGGGGTAGATGGGGAAAAAAAATCGGTCAAAGCACAGTTGTAAATGAGGTCTGTTTTACGAAATTGAGGGTTTTACGAATAGATGGTTTAACACCTGTTGGTTCTTTTGTTGATGGTGCTTGTGTGACAAAAGGTCTTACCTGTCTTTCCCATGGCTTAATTATGACACAATGTAAGTGCATAGAAACAATATGAATGGCATTTTAGTCCTAATGCAGGAGTGGACAGGTTGTGGAGCTGCCTTGTGTGTGTGCTTGTCTATTGTCTGTGTCTCTATGTGCATGTAGGCTATGTACCGCACAGAGAGCTGTGAGTGATTTATTGGGCCCGCTGTGCATTACCATGGTAACTCTCCAGAGGCTGTGGACTCCTGCCAGTCTTATAGCTGGCAACACATAACCCAGAAACAAACGAACTGACATACAGAATGGATAGATAGAGACATGGGAGAAATCCCATAGTCTGCACAGCAGAATCTCTGTGTGTGTGTGTGTGTGTGTGTGTGTGTGTGTGTGTGTGTGTGTGTGTGTGTGTGTGTGTGTGTGTGTGTGTGTGTGTGTGTGTGTGTGTGTGCGTGTGCGTGTGTGTGTGTGCGTGTGTGTGCGTGCGTGCGTGCGTGCAAATAGTCAACTGAATAAAATAAACCAACGATTATAAATAGAATTAGGATATAACCCTGAAGTGAAAATAAAGTAACCAAACTTCTACCAAAGAGCTTTAAAGGTGAAAACTAAATAGGATTTGTCTAAAACTATTCTACTATAGGCAGAGTAAGGAAACATATGGGTGTATATTAATTCTGAATATAATGTGAGCTGTAACAAAATAACATAAACATGCTCACGCATCATAGTGTCTCTCTGTGAGTCTCTATTAGGCTATAGGCATTAGGGTTTAACATCAAACTAATTGCAACAGAAAGTCTTTCAATTTTTTTGTTTCATAAAATGCAAAAATAGGTGATGGTACCCTTAACAACCTACTGTATATAATAAGGCAACATTTTGAAATGTGATGTGTCAAACTAGGGGGTTTTCATGATACTGAATCCATTGCAAGCATTTGTTTCGCACGAAAAACAGTTACACTTTGGTGTAACTAATAGATTTGCTGAACATAATTCAGTATTGAGGAAGCAATGGCAGTTTGTCTGTAGCAAAAAAATGATGTTGAACAGATAGATGCAAACGCACGCACGCATGCACGCACACCCATGTACACAAACACAAAAACACCTACAGTACGTATATGCCTGGCAATCTGGCATGTACTACTGTACACATTCTGTGCTGGTTGGCTGAGCCCTGACTAGAGGAATGGTTCAGTGAGAGTAAGAGATAGCACCCAGTATCCAGAGTGTGATCGGCGTTCACAAGGAGCTCATTACATTACTTTTTCTGATTTTTCAGACTTGTTAACACCATGAATCCCCTCATCGCTTCCAATTAACTGTCCAAGACAGGAAGACGTGAGACACAATGAACGCCAGGTCAGTGGCGCCACCCGTCCACCCTACGCGCACGCACACACACACACACACACACACACACACACACACACACACACACACACACGTGCTGTGCTTTAACAATCTTAAGGCCTATAGCTTACATGTGTTTGATAGAGGGAAGGATGATGGAATTATAGAGACAGCCTCCTCTACTCTCTGGTAGAGTTGTTTCAAGCATGTGTCTCTGTCCGGGAAGGACATGGGGGATAAAAACGAGGTAAGAGGGAGATGAACATGAATGTACAATGTGCAGTATATAATGCACATGGTACAGAATCAGCTTTATTGTCACATCACAGTAAAAAAAGTGGATGGAATTTGTTTTTGTGCATATAGTTCCCAACTTCCCATTGTGTTATTTTCAGTCTATACAGGTATTTACTGTATACGGTATACATTGACTCCTGCTCGTGTTAGTTATTTCTCTAGCATAGAAATGAGGCATATACGTTTCGTGCAGTATAAGATGAAAGAGATTGTGTACATTTTGCACAACGCTTATTTTGACTCAGCATGTCTAAGCTTCTTTATCCTTTTAGCTTTTTATTACAGTATGTGTGTGATGTCTTTTATAGTGTTGTGTCTTTGTGCTTCTATTTGATTTATTCTACTGCAAGATCGAGAAGCCTGGGCAAAAGTAGGTTTATTTCACCCTTGTTTTACGGCAAATTATTTTTAAGGTGTGACAAAGGGTTTCTGATTCTGATTCAATTAGTGATGTGTGGTCAATAAGAATAGGCTATACATGCAGCCAAAGACATCCTTCAATCTGGTCTAAGGTTACAAAAGTCTACAAAACATTTCCCATTAACTTTGACTGTCTCCACGTTGAGAGTTTGTTTTTGATGTCTAACATTTATGCTGAGTATCACTTATTTTACAAAGTTTTAAAAATGTAAGCTCTGGTAATCATTGCTATAGTGTTCGGTAACAAGGGTCTCAACGTCTCTCCAGGTCTTTACTAAACAGAAAATATTTTTTCAGGTGGGACACCAATTTCATCCAATCAGGAGAGAGAACCCCACAAATAATTTGGGTCATTCCCAGTATTCAGTGCCTATATCATATAGAGCACAAGGATATGGACCTCAGGGTGAATTAAATGTACATTCTAAAACGGGTAGTCCCAATACTTCATTGTGATTGGCTGGTTACCGTCACGTGACCGGTGTAAATTTCACCGATAACCCACTGCTTCAATCACTTTGTATCATCCTGCAGCCTTGTAGCTGAACTGGGGAAGGGGAGCACTTGATTGCTTTACAAACACATGCCGTGCGGGCGTCTAAGCACCGCCCGGCTCATATGACTGTGAATGTGTGGCTCCAGCAGGGACAAATTAGCCATTGGGCCAGTGGGGCCGTGGCCCAGGGGCCCTTGGCTCTCAGGGGCCCTTCAGGGAAATTGGACCGTAAGGTACTAGGTTTGACGCCCTGAAAAGGGCTCCTGGGGCCCTTCATTGGCCATTGATTTTGTTAAATTTAGGTCAAAAAGATGATAAAAACACGGAAAAACACAAACATTTTGCGCGTACGCGCGCTATGGGGGCCCTGCAAAAATTACCGGCCCAGGGGCCCTCGGGGGGTTAATCCGTCCCTGGGCTCCAGGCAGCCCCGTAAAATCATCAAGCGCTATTCTCCCGTCAGCCTACTTGCCGAGCACAACAAGGAAATGATGTTGCTCGCTCTGGTGGCGCAAAGCGTAGCTACTTTTGTGAATTCAATAGTTTTATTAGGTTAATATTGCTATATGTTTGTAACCGTTTTAGAAAAGCAATAAGCCACTCGAGGCCCCAGCTTACCGGGTATTTTACACTGCCTGGGAGGTAGAAGACCCTCGGCTGCGCCTCGGGTCTGCCTACACTCCCAGGCAGTGTAAAATACCCGGTAACCTGAGACCTCTCGTGGCTTATTGCTTAATAATCACTATATGATTTAAGTAAAAGTAAGCTAAAATGCCATGTTAATTCAGCTTCAGTTAGTATTAAGTATTACTTATTTTTTATATAAATCTACATTTCTCATTATTATTATTATTATTATTATTATTATTATTATTATTATATAGTATTAGTTATATTTTTCTCCGCATCATTTCAAAACCTTTAAATCACTGTGTTCCTGAATTGACTGTCCCTCCTACATGTCACATGACTTCAGAAAGTAGAATATATTTTTCATAGGAAACCATATCAGCTTGTGTTCCAACAGTCATGTGTTCCACTCATCTGTCAACATCAAGATTACTTTTCTACACACGAGATCGGATTAAAGTTTTATTAAGCTCTAAACATCGTCCTTTACCTCAATCTGAGCACCAATGCTTTAGATTGCATGCGTTTGTGGAGATTTGGGGTAATGGATGACTGCACAACATGGGAGCTACCGGAGGCTAGCGACTGATGCTAAAAATGGACGGTAAATAAAATACTATTAATTGTCTCCACCAGGCCGAAGGCATGGGGGGAGAGTATGTTTTGCACTCCGTCCGTCCGTCCGTCCGTCCGTCCGTCCGTCCGTCCGTGTGTGTGTGTGTGTGTGTGTGTGTGTGTGTGTGTGTCCGTGAGCAGCTAATTTCGGCCACCGTTAACCCGGTCGATGCCAAATTTTGCACACACACTCCCTGGATGCCAACGATGAACCTCTGCCCCAAACTTTCCAGAACGGCCTGTTATAGCGCCACCAGGAGGCCGCTTTGTGCAAAACAAGTTTTTGCACAGTAAACCTACAGGTTTTGTCCAAACATCACGCAAATTGGTACACAGTCTCTCTAGAGCCATTCAACGAAACCGGTCTTTCAGATTTCTCACACTCCATCCTGATTCGTTAAGATTGGCTTCCAAAGTTCACAGGAGTGCTCAGTTTCAAACAAAATGCTGCAAATCATGAACACATCGCGTGATTTCCGTGAAATTGTGCACCCACATTCCCACTAGGCCGAGGACAAAATGCCACATGAACAATTTCAACTCAGCCTCAAGGTGGCGCTATAACTGGCCGAAAAGTGTTTTTACCTCTAACTGCACGGATCTGTGGATAACTTTGTATGCCAACTCCCTAGAGGCCAAGGAAAAACCTTTGCCTGGAATTTTTCACATCTGCTCTTTATAGCGCCACCAGGAGGCCGACATATGTAAAACACATTTTCTATTATTACTCCTTCAGATTTTATCCAAATTTCACGCAAATCGGTACACATGATCTCCATAGTCATGTGATTTCCTATCCTGGTGGAGACCTGTGCCCAGAAGGGCACTTTTTCTAGTTCTGGATTAAATTACATTAACGAAACCCGAGTTTTCCCGGGTTGGCAAAAGAGGGTTTATTGTGTTAAATTGGTATCCAGAAAATGTATTTTCTGTTTTACTAAAGAGCTGGAGAGGCATATCGGTGTATTTTACTATTTTTAATGGTGCATTATAGTGCTCTTATTAATGGATTGAGATGACTTGACTGGACTGGACTATGACGGACTAAAAGTTTATTCCATGAAGTTGCCCCATCAGTGTTTCTTTCTTTCTTTGTCCTTTTTTTTCTCTGTGGGTTATGGTTGCACTAAACGAAATTTCATTGTATGTCTCATACAGTACAGTGACAATAAAGATCTTATCTATGGAGACAGACACTATAGCAATGATTGCTATAGGAATAAGGGGATATTTCACTTTCGAAAAATGTTTTGGTCATTTTATCGTCTACTCAGGCTTTTGTGAACACCCCAAATATGTTTTGCTTGATTCAGTATTTAGATTTATATTTAAAAAAATCTGCATAGTAACTTCAAAATACATTTTGTTCCAACATTATTATTGATTGACAGGGATGCTTAATTATTCCAGCGCAATTGCCGTAGATGTAGGTCAATTGAAGCCTATTTTTTTATACTAAGCTTACCGCCATTGCCGTTGATTAATGGCAATTGCGCTTTTATAGTGCATTCGATCGATCGAGTCATATTGCTACTTACGTTAGCCGGTTAGCTAGCTATGTTGTTAGCACAGCACTGGATCGCTCATCTTAGATCGTCGTCGCCATAATAATCCATTCTTATTTTTTTGTAATACATTTTATTCAAAGAGTATGAGCATGACATCATATGCAAGTTTCACAGAAAGAAAATACAACTCTTTGTTTTTATATTTTCTCCCACAACTCCTTTCCCAATCCTCCCCACCCACCCACCAATAATAATCCATTCTATCTGTTTCTTTCAATCGCCTGTATATCCTATTCCTTGTCCCAGATGGCATTTTTACGTTTCTTTGACGGCACAGAGCCGACGATGTGGAGCTCTCCAGTGCCCCGGTTTGGATTCATAATTCATAATTCATAATCAAATATTGTAAAAAAAGGCCTGGCCAGGCTCCGTTCAGCTTCCTAGGTTAATACTACTTCCGGTAGACTGGAAATGTAGCTTTTCAAAATAAGAGCTCGACTGGAAAAAATGCTGGCGTGAATTAGATCCTAATTTTTCAATAAATGCTAGCGCTGTAAGTGTTAAATAAATTGACTGACAACAAGTGATGACACTAATTCACACAAGGCCTCATGGGACACTGGATATAGGCTAGTGTTTTATGGCAGTTCCCAATGAAGTTTGCGTCCCCTCCAAAAGCCCAGCACTCTTTGCACTGCAAATAGATTTACTGTACTATGTCTTGCATACAATCTTCAATATCTATCTTTAGATGTCCTACCATTTCCTATAGCCTACTAATCTGCGATACTGTTATGTCAGTTTTCTCTTTTTAAAAGGACAGGCCCAAAACTTCCTGAAGACTTCCTTGGCCTGTGTTGTTTTTTCGCTCTTGGTTTGGTATTTGTGGCTCATTCAGACTGACTCTCCTTTTCTTATGAGCATTCTTGGGGAGGGAGGAAGGAAGGAAGGAGAGACAGTATTTCCCATTAGGGAAGTCTAAACTTTGCCAAAGGTCAGGAGTACTGACCTGGCTGCAGGCCCAAAACAACTGCAAACAAGACAGGCTGGCTCCGGCCGCTTACTCCTACCTGTCTTCACTCGAGGCTACCATACTGTACATCACCTGGACCGTTTATACTGAATACACAGTGTTTTAGTCCAGGGCCGTAGAAGTTTCATTTTAAATTGTCTCATATAAGCATTGTGGTCCAAAAATAAATAAACTGTCTCAGCGATATTGTCAGGGAGGTGTCTTTGTGTGTCAGTCAGTGATATTTGATAGCGTCTGTTTATAGCGAATTCTTTTATAATTCGACGGCAGTAACATTTGCGTCAGTTGATTCTTTACATCCATATGATTCAAACCACCGCGATCATGGGAAGTGGATGGGAAGTCCCTGGCAGTCAAAATGACAAAAGCGATCTTTATAATCTTTATAAGGCACAAACCAACGATTTTATAAGAAAAATATTGATGTAACTAAGAGATTCGATGAGTTTTGTAATAAGGAATAAGCAAAAGTCCTGATGCGACATGTCCTGGTTTAATGCAGGGTCGCTTAGTGCTCTGCTGTTACTCCGGATCTGACACTTTCTGGAGTGGGCGGAGCCTAGTGCACATTCATGTGTTTGGCCCAATGCTGCTCGAAACTGCAATAGCATGTGTGTGTGTGTGTGTGTGTGTGTGTGTGTGTGTGTGTGTGTGTGTGTGTGTGTGTGTGTGTGTGTGTGTGTGTGTGTGTGTGTGTGTGTGTGTGTGTGTGTGTGTGTGTGTGTGTGTGTGTGTGTGAAAAAAAAAGCATTAACAGGTAGCAGTGTGACAGAAGCATGCGTAACAGGAAAGCGTGACTGCTTCTGCGTTCAGAGAGTGACGGAAGTTTGAGCGTGACAGGCTTCCTGCACGTTTTCATAGTAACTGCGACTTGCGGTCGCAATTGGCGAACCTGTCCCGAGTCAATGAGCAATGATGAGAGCACCACTCATTTTAATGTCTAGAGCAGATGTATTGAAGTAGCCTACTGTAAATCCAGCCTACTGTAAATAACTAACCATTGGTTATTTTTTTCTTCTTTTTCTAAGATTTTTGATGGGGCTTTTTATATGCCTTTAGGTAGGACAGTACTGACAGGAAATGGGTAGAGAGATGGGGATTGACACCACAGCAAAGGTCGTCGGGATTGGGATTCACTGGTCTAATAGTCCAGTAATAATGTAATTTGACCTCAAACTAATTGCAACAAAAACAAACTCAGCTGATTTTGTATCTTACATATGTCCTGAATAACATACAAAAAGTCCCCTGAAATTGTCTGAGGGGAAAGGGTTGAAAATGACCTGTACAGTATGGCCACCATAGACATCCAATATAAGGCAAATAATTTCAAGATTTCCTTTTGCTTTAAGTAGCATGTGACATGTCAAACTAGGGTGTTTTCACGATGCTGAGTCCATTCCAAGCATTAGTTTTGCATAAAAACAGTCCTTGGGCTAATACCGGCCATAGCCACTTGCCCAAATGTGCTGACCTCATCACATTTGTGATGACGGCTATGACCGTTATTAGCCCAAGGAGTGATTTTATGCAAAACTAATGCTTGGAATGGACTCAGCATCGTGAAAACACCCTAGTTTGACATGTCACATGCTACTTAAAGCAAAAGGACATTTTGAAATTATTTGCCTTATATTGGATGTCTATGGTGGCCATACTGTACAGGTCATTTTCAACACTTTCCCCTCAGACAATTTCAGGGGACTTTTTGTATGTTATTCAGGACATATGTAAGATACAAAATCAGCTGAGTTTGTTTTTGTTGCAATTAGTTGGAGGTTGACCCCTTTTTTCCCATATAATGCCTGTACTATAAAGGACTCCTGGCATTTATATGAAGTGATGTGTAAGGTTATTTACAACCTCTCGTATCATCTCTACTCTAGCATATGGTTGTATACAAATGCATTATAGCTCAGCATTTATAAATACAGATACAGTAGAAAGCATACTTGACAAACTCCTTATGGCTGAATTTGCTTCTGCTTTGTTCTGCTGCCAAAATGCATACAGTACCACTGCCGACGTCCTCTTTTGGCTCGGACAGCTCCGCTCTGTTAGCTCAGGGGTGTCATTTGGGGTCCCCAGCTTTACCATTTAACCTCCAATTCAGTTCTTTTACACGTATTTTCTCCACATTTTTCTTTTCTGATTATTCTATTTTATATCTTCGTTATTCAAGCTCAATCTTAAACCATCCATCTACATCTGGCCATGCGAGACTAGTTCCTCGTTAGAGCATGCAAGTTTCACGCTGTCTAAATTAAACTATTCATCAAATAATTAGGGGAAATCTAAAGGGACCTTAACATTTTCTGTGTGCCAAGCAAGTCAAATAAAAATGGTGTTCTGTAGTGTTAAAAAACACATAATTATGGAATGCTTAACAAAAAAATATATAAATTAAATTAAATTAAATTAAATTACAAAAATGAATTAGCAACTTTCACTTTGTAGCGGAGTAGTATTTGGCCAGATTGTCTATAGAGCCTAATGCCTATACTTTGTCTCAAGTAATGGGGTTGTCTACTACTCTACTTTATATTCTGTCTCTGTGCTTTCTACAGAGATAGCTGGGAGACATGGCTGCACCTCCATGCACTTCTCAAATTTGACGCGAAAATGCCCACTCAATATATCTGAGTAGCATATACCTATACACGTTTAGCATCAAACTCAGGAGGAAAGAAAAGTTAAAGAGGCCATCACTCTCTCTCAGGTACCTGTAAGTACCTCTAAATGGGTGTTAAAGGCTGGTAATACCCCATGCTTAAATCCTAGCACTCATTCGCACTGTTCTATAACCATCACACAACTCAATCACCGTTTTACAACAGAACAAAATAAACTTCCCCATTAATTAGAAAAGGCAATTAGTTGAATCAAATGAATGATAACAGCTAGCCACATTCCTTCCTTCAACTTCAGCCTGAAATGTCTTATTAACCTAAGTGCCATTCATTAACATTGTGTGCATGTATTTCTCACACGGGACATCCCACATTTCCCATTCCGCCACAATTGCACAGTGATTAAGGATTAAGGGATCCTATCCTGTGTTTAGGAGTGGTTAGAGAGATAAGCAATTTTTTGGGGGATTGTCATAATTTACAAAGTTACAGTGGACACACTCATGCCTCACTCAAGACTTTGTCCTGAGGACCACATCATTATATTCAACACCACTGTACCAATAGTCTAATTGGAAACAAATAAAATACAGTTTACTTTAAGTAATTAACTTTTTTAGATGCTATCGTTGGGTGATGCACTAATGATTAATGATATGAGATAATAATATGAGATGAGAAAAGTTAAAATAGCAGGCAGTATATCCCTTCATCCTGCGTCTATCCCTGTGTCTAGAAATAATTAATACAGCTGGAACTGTTTTCTACTTCATCACGTTGTACCACAAAACTCATCTGTCGTTTAACCAACTCATTGACAGACCATTCTTTAGACAGTTAACAGCTTCCTTAGAAACATTGCATTGCCTTTTAGTCAATAATGTGGGAGCTGCCTGTAATCCAGGGTGAGGATATATCACTGTTTTCTTCAAGCCGTAATACAGAGATAAACCGTCCTTTCATTGCCAGCTTTTTGATATCCCGGACGTTTTTATTTGGGAAAATGTGCACTGTTAGTTTCAGACAGACATACTGTACATTCTGGCTTTTCTAGCAGAATTTAACTTACAGCGTGATAGCACACTGTAGAGCTCAAGATCCTGATGTTAAATAGGTGAGTGTGGAGGGCAGTGGTTCAGGAGTCCCGAGAACTGAAATAAAGTGCCCCACTTTAGTCTCCTGGAAGCAGTCCCTGAGTTGCTCTTTAAAATCAGACCACACCTGTATTTGTTTGGTGACAGGTTTCACTCTCTTCACCACAGCTTTGGTTTTGGGCAAGAGATTAATTGCATTGTGGCCAGGTTTCCTGAGGGGAGGTCTGCATACTGTATACTGCTTTAAAAGCATCGGGGATATTCCCACGATGGCAGCAATCAATAGGGCCCGTTTAGGTCACATTCTCACCTAATACTTCGGTAGACTCATGCGTATGGGCGGAGATTTTGGGATTCTTGCATATTTAATTTGCTGCGGTTTGCCTTCACACTGTCATCCGTAGCAATTGGAAACGCAGCAGGGGGGACCTTTATCAATGTGTTCCATTCATAAACCTAGCCTACAACACAGCCTACAACACAGTGAAATCTATTGTGATATAATTATACTCATAACGTGCATACAACGTGCCGTCTGGGACTGGACCCCCCCCCCCCCCCTCTCTCTCTCTCTCTCTCTCTCTCACTATACGCACGCAGCCACAGTGCCACACACTGTTCTTTTGGGCATGCAGGCACAGCGCTGAGCACACTGATATAACAGACAGCAGCGCAAAATGTTTACACGTTTATTGAGATGAAAGTTCCAGTCCCCACTATAGTCCCCACACAGTGACAGCACTCCATGTTTACGGCACGCACAGACAGACAGAATATTCTGTAGGCTATAATACTATTACACTGCACTGCAGTGTTTATTGATTAATGTACTCGTCCTCATTTCGATCAGGGCTTTAGTCTCCTCATTCGACCACGTCTATCCACGGTAACGGGACATCTTTGCGCTGCGTAAAATATGCCTTCTCCGTCTCCAACTGTGTTCAGCTCCTCACCCGCTACATTGTTTGCTTCATTTCCTTTATTTACTGCGGATTGCATTCACACCTGCACCGAATCGTAATCAAGTGCGATTGGAAGCGAAGCGAAACCCCCGTTTTTGCTCGGGAGTATAATGTGGTTCTTTGATACGCATTACGATTCGAATGAGCCTTCACACCTGCCAGACGAAGCGCACTTTCTGAAAATGCGCAGCAGAATTCGCTTTAATCGCAGCAAAGCTCTCTGGTATGAATGTGACCATAGATGCGAGTCCACAGATTGCTGGAGAATCCTGAAATCCTTTTCCTACAATGCACTTGTACAAAGAATATGCATACATCAGGAGTCCATAAAGTTGACTTATGTCCTTGTCTGACCTCTCCTTGTCTCCTTCTCCAATCTCCTCCTACTCATACGAGCTGGTAAAATGTATTGGACCTGGTGTTCTAATCTAGAGAGTCTGATCCCCCTCTAACCTCTCTGTTCTCCCCTTCATGTCTCTGACCACCACTGTGTAATCACTCTCCCACCTAAACCTATCCATTCTGTCATCACCCGAAAGAACCTGAGGTCTAAAGGACCCTATACCGTTGGTCTGGCATGTCTAGCCCACATCGTCTACAACTACTTGACATACAAAGGTTTGTTTACTTTCTGAGGAACCATTTTAACCTGCTTGTTTATGTATTAATTTATGTTTGTGTATATTGTATGAAAGTCAACTTGTGAAGAAAAAATAAAAAAAAGATTAGTGAGAGTGTAATTGGAAGTACAGAGCTGGAGAATAGTCTGTCTCTAACCGATAACAATATGTGGCAATTGCCCTAATTGTTAAACCCTGTAGCACTTTATTAATATTGCCGTTGTGCTATGCATCACTTTATTTGTTCTATTATGTTGTGTTTTACAGCTTCAGGAACTCACGTTTCTACTACATCTATCTCTTGCCACTCATCTCTTGTGACCTCACACAGTAAAATCATTATTTGTTTTTAAAGGTCAGCACAATAAACGAGTATGAATTAAGTTCAAATTGGCAGAGTTTTGAGTGCATAGCAACAGGTTTGTGTTTTACAAGAAATAATTTCATCCCATTTTGATGTCAATATGGACTGACCAATCAGTTTGAGCCATCTACATGGGAACAAGGTTAATAGAATTGTGGTTGTAGTACGCTATGCCAGTGCAAGTTGCATCTCGATTTGAGGTGAAGGTGAAGTTGGAACTGTCTGTTAGTGTTAGCATAATATGGCCAGTAAAGTAGGCCATACAGTACAGTATGTTGAAGGCATATTAAATGATGCCTTAAATTATAAAACAAATGATAACATCATGCCCAATCAATTGCGGCAATTTGAGGTGTATCAGTAACAACTAAAAATAGAAAAGAAAGTGTGCTTTAATGTTCATAATGTAATGTTATTGACTTCACTGGCCAGATTGCCACTAATGCAGTTACTTATACATGATATACTTAGTTAAATAAATAAAAACGTGTGTTTTCATACCATAACACCAGTAAAGTGTGTGTGGACTATGTGGTTGAACCTGACACTTTCCGATCTCTGCACCTTAATCTCATGTACAACTCGCGTTCGTTTTTTACCTCTCTTTATTTTCTGGTTTGGGGATTTTCACATATCGGCCTAATCAGTGCCTGACTATATCAAAATTTAAAAAAAATAAATCACAAACTGTAAGTAACCATATCTATTGAGATGGCTTTAAAAAAAATTAAAGATTCAACATATGACACTGATTTGGCGAGGCTGCTCTCTGCTTCCAATTGCAAAGATGTTTGACAGTGGAGGGACCTCTGTTGCCAGGTCTGCTCAGCATATTATTGTTTAAGACAAACTGGGCCGTTGCCATGACATCCTCGGGTATGGCACTGGGTAGCGAGCTCCACGTTCCCGAAATAGCCCAACTAAATTGTTTAAACGGATAAGCGGGCATCTGGCCGCCGGCCAGGAGCATGCCCCGATGCCTCATGGGATATTAATGGAGGTCCCTGAGCAGAGGCAGGTCTGCCTGGGAGTGAATAGATCCAGCAGCCCAGCAGGGGCACGGCACATCTCCCTCCATCAACGCTTGTAAATCAACTCTGCTGCCTCTGCTGCTAATTGGCTGCTCCTCAGTCCGAGGACGTCTTCATTTTCTATTGGATTAAAGCAGCACGGGAAGTTGTTGTAAAAAGGAGTATGTTGTGGCCTATGTTGCAGAGTCGAAAATAGGTTTCCTCAATATAATCACATTAAGTCTGGCGTTCAAATGTTACTAATGTCTAGGGATATATGTCAATCATAGTTGTGCAAGATTTAACACTGTGCTCTATTCTGCACTCTTGGTGAATACAACCTCGCTCTTTCTCTATTCTTGTATCTCAATTTTTTCCATCGCCTATCTCCCCTCCCTCTGTTTCTCTCCTGGTTCTGTCCAGACTGTTGCTTGATAAACATCTCTTCCTCTGCCAATGGAGCCTCTCTCTCCATGTCCATTTTCCCCCTGGTAAGTACCATGGGGCTCCTTGATGAAAGCCATCCATCAGAGGCCTGGGACAGGCCTGTCTTCACTGACCCCCACCACAGACATCTCTGACCACCAGGCTGTGAAGGGTGGTCACCTTCCTACCACCACCACCATCAAATCATGATTTAATGCCTTTGATTTACACCGTCCCGACTCCGAGTGGTGATCAGAGAGTCAGTGCAGGAGCAAGATGACATGTGTGAGGGTGTGAGATGACTCTTCTGGCACTGGTGCACCCCTTGGTATGTCTTTATGGTTAATTGTAAAGTCAAGTTTATTTGTATATCTCTTAATCTCTGTTACTGTCTCAAAGGACTCTACAAGCTCACATAATAATAGGGAAACAAAATGACATTGTCCTCGTCAGAACCTTACGAGTACGTGAGGCGTTGTGACCTTGTAGTTTGGTTCTTTTAGGCGATGCGGTAATTGTTTTTGGTGTAGAGGGCAAACGGGAAGGGACCACTAGGAATAGACCCCTGGTGAACCCCAGTCAATGACGTATAGGGTTTAAGTGCTCATTAATTGTAGGATGCGCTGCAGTCATTGCATTACCCACAAGGGAAGAGTGAGAGTGAATGATGCAATTGCAATTGAGATTAATGTGTAATAAATTGAAAAGTGCTGAAGACGACAGGGGCATTATGAAGACGGATGCCTTTCTGGAGAGTGACGAGGTGAAAATAAAATGTAGTGTTGGCGGAGATTCCCATGAACAAATGGAATACACCAGCATGTGGAGAGGCTGTTCCGCCCACAACAGACACAGGAGTAAATAATAAGCCTTCATTTCAGCTGTAATCCTCAAGCACCAAAATCACGTGGAGTGAGTGGAGTTCTAATTGAGAGCAATGAAATGGTTGATTAATGCAAGCCCTTTGGTTTACCCAGCAGTGCCAGTGTGCAAAGCAAATCAACAATGTGGGATGTATCTGTTTTTGCCATCTGAGGTGATTTATGGTTGTCATCATCATAATCACTTGGAATAATGTCATCGCAGGACATATGGAACAGTAAATCCTATTCCCAGGTCACTCGTTACTGTAAATGCATCTCCTACACAGGCAATCAAAGAGATAATTCATATGGAAAGATGTTTCTCACACTCAAAGGATGGCAGGGACCAAATGCAGAAAAACATGAAAGTCACTGCAGGTAGTAGCATGACTGAAGAAAAAAGGGACACAAGTAGCATGTGCTTAAATTCATATTTAGAAAATGTTTCAGATGTCAAAAATGTCTGAGATGATAGAATGGTGATGGATGATGATGGAAGGAGAACCTTCTGAAAGCTTCATGGGCAAAAATAATCAACTTAAAAGTATGTAAAAGTAGAAGATGCATACAGTATTTTGGTGAAAATCTACTAAAACGTAATTATTTGACATGATTTTTGTTCAAACACCAATCAAAGCCTTCATGTTTCATGTTTCATGAAATGTTAATAATAATAAAAGGCATAAAAGCCCTAAAACAAATCTTACAAAATAATAATAAAAAGTCGCAATTGTGAAAAATTGCAAAGTGTGGTTGCCGCAATCGCTTACATACGTAGGCCCCTCCCTAATTATACATGCGCTGAGAGCGGCTGTAAGAATGGTAAGTATTTCTACTCAGCCTGTACTCGAGTACTTGTACTCCTTCGGTGTGAGCCGTGTACTGGGGTCGTATTTCTACTCCTTTCCCATATCCGTGTACTCTGGGTCGCTTTCCTTCCATTTCCATAAGCCGATAGTTACTTCTGATTTAGGCAGTCTAATATATAAATATTATATATATATATATATATATATAATATATTTCTCCCCATAGTCTAATGCACGAGCCTGTCGACCAAGAAGCGTGTGCCCGGTATGTTGCCAGTGAGCGAGACACATAGAGATCGCTGTCAATATACGGATTTCATGATACAACAGAATGGTATATGAAATAGTGGGCGTCTCATCTTACCGCCCAACTTGCTTGCCCACAGCCTCGCCTCGTCTCTGGAGAGTGAATCTGTTGGTGAGGCAGAGAGTTCTTCCTTTTATGCTGATGCGCTCAGGTGCGTTGATGAGCGCAGGTGCATTGAGTTGGTCCAACAGGTGATTAGCAATGTACCTGTGATCAATCACCTGTCCCAAGGCCTGGCGAGACCACGCCTCTCTCTGCCTCCCTCTCTCTCCAGAGCGGCGCTTGCTTATTGGGCGGGGATTGACGAGTGAGACACCACAATACATGTACATACATACATACCCTGATTGGCCGACGGACGCCACCAACAAACGACCGACATACACAGCCGATTACAGCGCTCTGCTTGTGCAAGTAATAATATGGCTTAAGAAGCTATAGCTACAGTATAACTTTTACATATTGCTTCAAGGAGTGTCTAACTTTGTAAATGTTTGGACACAGCTAAATAACATTACCATTACAGTAACATCACTTTGTGTTGGCTGGGTCTAATTGCTGGTAATTTGTCTATATTCACAGGAGTGATCCTGCTTTTGCAATGTACAGTACACTAACTGTACTCCTCCTTAAACCTTGCATCACTTTGCTCCTATGATATAGTGCTACTCTTTAGAGGTACAAGGCATAAATTAATTTTACTTAAACATATTATACTTTTGAACCTGTCCTACATTCCTCTCAAATGTCATTCCTATACTAAACATTAAAGGCAAAAAAACGCACTCTGTTTCTTATATAGTATTTATTTATTTATTTATTTATTTATAGATTACACACCAATCTGTCCTGTTACTGCAGAGAAAGGAACCTGCATTGTACTGCATTAGTCTGTCCTGTTACTGCAGAGAAAGGAACCTGCATTGTACTGACTCTTTCTGCAGTGGTGAACCCAAGATTCTTTTTCCTCCAGGGCTGACTCTTTCTCCAGTGGTGAAGAGTCTTGCATGATGGATGGTTGCACCACAGATCACACCAATTCGTGGACAGGTTCTTGAATTAGACGAAGGCTATAGGACTTGTGCAGGAGTAGTGAGTTAAACTTCTATGCTCTTACAAACACCCTCGTTGAACTCATTCCAACTCATCTCAACGTTTTCTCCAGCTGGAATGTTGGGCTTAATTGTCCACCAGGCTGAAGGCATGGGGAGAGAGTATGTTTTGCACTCTGTCCGTGTGTGTGTGTGTGTGTGTGTGTGTGTGTGTGTGTGTGTGCGTGCGTGTGTCCGTCCGTCCTTCCGTCCGTCTGTTACCAGCTAATCTCCGGCACCGTTGGCCCGATCCATGCCAAACTTTGCACACACACTCCCTGGATGCCAACGACGAACCTCTGCCCCAAATATTCCTCAACGGCCTGTTATAGCACCACCATGAGACCGATTTAGGCAAAACACATTTCTGTAGATTACTCATACACAATTTAACCATATATCACACAATTCGGTACACTCCATAGTCATGTGATCAACACGGATCTGCACCATTTCCCATCTTCCATCCTGATTGGCTAAGATTGGCTTCCAAAGCTCACATGATTGGTCCGTTTCGAACAAAATGCCACAAATCACAAACAATGTGCAATTCCGTGAAATTCTACACGCACATTTCCACTAGACCGAGGACGACATGCCACTCATTTTTTCACAACCACACTCCACACAGCCAGACAGAAACGACTATCAGGGACCTGCTCTCTCCAAAGTTAGTTTAGCTTCTTTTCAATTATTTTCTTTTGTCTTATTGTCTCCACCAGCCGAAGGCTAGGGGGAGAGTATGTTTTGCACTCCGTCCGTCCGTGTGTCCGTGTGTCCGTCCGTCCGTGTGTCCGTGTGTCCGTGACCAGCTAATCTCGGCCACCGTTAACCCGGTCGATGACAAATTTTGCACACACACTCCCTGGATGCCAACGATGAACCTCTGCCCCAAACTTTCCAGAACGGCCTGTTATAGCGCCACCAGGAGGCCGCTTTGAGGAGGCCGCTTTGTGCAAAACAAGTTTTTGCACAGTACACCTACAGATTTTGTCCAAACATCACGCAAATTGGTACACAGTCTCTCTAGAGCCATTCGACCAAACCAGTCTTTCAGATTTCCAGAACGGCCTGTTATAGCGCCACCAGGAGACCGCTTTGTGCAAAACAAACAAAATGCTGCAAATCATGAACACATCGCGTGATTTCCGTGAAATTGTGCACCCACATTCCCACTAGGCCCAGGACAAAATGCCACATGAACAATTTCAACTCAGCCTCAAGGTGGCGCTATAACTGGCAGAAAAGTGTTTTTACCTCTAACTGCACGGATCTGTGGATAACTTTGTATGCCAACTCCCTAGAGGCCAAGGAAAAACCTTTGTATGGAATTTTTCACATCTGCTCTTTATAGCGCCACCAGGAGGCCGACATATGTAAAACACATTTTATATTATTACTCCTTCAGATTTTATCCAAATTTCACACAAATCGGTACACATGATCTCCATAGTCATGTGATCAAGACAGGTTTGTTTGATTTCTCATATTCCATCCTGATTGACCACGATTGCCTAGCAAATGTAGCAAATGGCCACAACTCCTCAATGCAGCGTCCCATTCATTGCGATGAAACTGTGCACGCATATTCCCACTAGCCTGAGGAAGAATCCTGGTGGAGACCTGTGCCGATTGGCACTTTATCTAGTTTTCTTGTCCTTTCCTTTCCTTTTCCTTTAAAGGAAAAATAAATACAATAATCATCTTCGATGGGCAGGGCACCTGCAATACCTAGATTATTATTATTATGCATATTATGCATTATTTTTGACATAGTAAAAAATGTCATTGTTTGACCTGCAGTTCTCAAGTGTTGTAGTCTAGTCTAGAGACTTTCCTAGTCCCTTCATCTGGCTACAATTCACAGATGCTCTGTGTCAGTGACATGATGTCGTAAAGGACATGATTTCCACTACATGTAGCTTGCAAGGTTACCGTAATAATAGGATTTATAGTACAATTGCATGTCTGACAGTCTCACCACCTCTTAACAACTGAGTTTCAGTTTATCAAGACCATGCAATGGAGCCTGTATGGACATTTCCTACATATTGACATTGTGGTCAGCCATTGTCTGACGTAGCGCTGGTCATGTTGTCCGACTACTAAGCCTATTACTAACCCTAACCCTAACATCAGTCTTAACTGATCACGTAAGGAAACATGAAGTGAAGTTGTTGTATAGTTACACGTTGTTTTCGCTTCGGCGGCAGTAGTTTCGCTTCTGCATTTCCTAGTCGCCTACTCGCAGTATAGGAAATGTCCATATTGCTCCATTGCATGGTCTGATAAGGAGCATTTTGGTTGATATTGGTTAAGACATATTATATGATGAGACGTAGTAGGGGCCCGGACAGGAGTCAACCCACAGAGCCTAGTCTTTCCATGCGCCAGAAGCGTACCTCCCAGCCCTGGCAGAGTAGTTCTGGAGTAGTTCCAACGGATTGTGTGGCCCTGTCTTTCCCTAATGGGTCTGATGTTCGAGAGACCCGAAAGCCAGATGACCTTGGGATACATCACTGAGGATACGTCCCATGTTTTTTTGTTATAATAACATCCGAAGTGCTGGTTTCAGTCATCACATAATGCACATGAAATTTAAAGGCAGAATAACAAAATGTTAGGCCCTCAGAGAAGAGAAAAAATACTAAATAATAAAAGCAGAGTGTTTTGTTTATTAATCTGATGACTGGATATTTGACAGGCAGACTGCTGTGCCAATGTACGAACAATTACAACTTCTCCATCGCTCCCCCTGTCAGTGTGAAACCACTAACCTTTTCTGTGTGCAGAGATTCCAGAGAAACATGTTTACTCGTTAGCGATAACCTACTTAAATTGTATTTTGCAGTCAGAATGCACATATGTTCCTAATTTACCCCTCTGCATTACTTCATTTCATCTGCCTCAAAAACACATAATGTTTTTGTTATGATTATTTTATTTATTTTTCCTTTTGTCCTTTCTTTTTTAAATCTTAATGCTAATATTAAAAATAAACCAAATTCCTCTGAGATGCTGGAAGCACATCTGCAGAAAATCTCATGAACACAAGAGATAATGAGCCTGCAATTGAAAAACAAAAAGAAAAGAAAGGAAAGGAAAGGACAAGAAAATAATTGAAAACTAGAAAAAGTGCCCTTCCGGGCACAGGTCTCCACCAGGTTATCCACAGATCCGTGCAGTTAGAGGTAAAAACACTTTTTGGCCAGTTATAGCGCCACCTTGAGGCTGAGTTGAAATTGTTCATGTGGCATTTCGTCCTCGGCCTAGTGGGAATGTGGGTGCACAATTTCAGGGAAATCACGCGATGTGTTCATGATTTGCAGCATTTTGTTTGAAACTGAGCACTCCTGTGAACTTTGGAAGCCAATCTTAACCAATCAGGATGGAGTCTGATAAATCTGAAAGACCCGTTTCGTTGAATGGCTCTAGAGAGACTGTGTACTAATTTGCGTGATGTTTGGACAAAATCTGTAGGTGTACTGTGCAAAAACTTGTTTTGCACAAAGCGGCCTCCTGGTGGCGCTATAACAGGCCGTTCTGGAAAGTTTGGGGCAGAGGTTCATCGTTGGCATCCAGGGAGTGTGTGTGCAAAATTTGGCATCGACCGGGTTAACGGTGGCCGAGATTAGCTGGTCACGGACACACGGACGGACGGACGGACGGACGGACACACAAACGGACGGACGGAGTGCAAAACATACTCTCCCCACATGCCTTCGGCCTGGTGGAGACAATAAGCTAAACTAAGTTTGGAGAGAGCAGGTCCCTGATAGGCGTTTCTGTCTGGCTGTGTGGAGTGTGGTTGTGAAATGGGAGAGTTGCTGAAATCCACCAATCTAAACAGAAGGTGTTGTCTGTCATTCACACAGCCTCCTGGCTCTGAGAGCGGGTGCACGAACAACTTTTCACGTTTGTAATTAATCTCAGTCTGCAATTGAGTTACACATAGTCTTTAAAAAGGACACAGCCTTGTTTAGCAACCACACTGTAATGAAACAACTACCTTGACATTTTTTTAATCTGTTCATCAGTGTCATGGATCTACAGTGCAATGTGGCATTTTGGATGACAGATACTGTACATGTGCCTGCCGTTTTGGGGTGAAACAGGCAAGGCATGGGAAATCTATTTGTATTTCAACCACAAGGTAATTCAATGTGCTTTACACAAACATGGCGTGTGTGTGTGTGTGTGTGTGTGTGTGTGTGTGTGTGTGTGTGTGTGTGTGTGTGTGTGTGTGTGTGTGTGTGTGTGTGTGTGTGTGTGTGATTACTATACTGATTTGTTAGTTAAGGACAATAATAATTTCACTCGTTTCACACACACACACACACACACACGCACACACACGCAGGCACGCAGACAGACAGACAGACAGACAGACAGACAGACAGACTGCAGACAGACAGCCAGACACACACACATACACACAGACACCACGTCTCACACACACACACACACACACACACACACACACACACACACACACACACACACACACACACGCACGCACACATCCTTCCCATCACTCCTTCCTTCCTTGGCTGTTATAGCTATCAAGCTGCTACAGTTTTCAAAGGTCACAAAATGGTCACTTAAATTCTACCTTTCGATTTCCAATTTCCAAGTTGAGCTTGTTTTTTGTTTTTTTTGTAAAGAACGATTACTAAAGGAGATTATCTGGGGTCTGGCCATTGGAAGGGCATGGCGGTATCACCCCAACTGATGAGAAACTTTTTCCTCTGACCCTGCACTGTAAAGGGTCCAATTTTATTTTTACACTACCCTTTTTTTAACACCTAGGAGTTGCGGTGTGTGCGTTCCATCACTAACGTCACTGTGGCCAGAAGGACTCCTATTCGCACAGCCCCCCTCCCCCCGCCACACACACACACACACACACACACACACACACACACACACACACACACAAAACAAACGTTGTTATGCCCCTCCTCATTGGCAAAAGCAAGGCTGTGATGAAAATGATTATCGAAGCCAGGCAAGTATCTCCAGTCCTGCAATTTTCACACAGACCCAGTTTCTTCTCCACGGCAACGCCAGGAAAACGGCCAAGTTTGCCACTTCCCAGATGGAGTCTAGGTCTTTGAATACCGACTTAGCTCCAAACGTTGCATTTGAATTTCCCTGCTTGCACAGAGACAAAAATGCTTGTGTATGCATGCAGTAGCATTGTATCAAGTATCAGTTTGAACTTCAATATTTACATTACACTTGCTATTGATTTGGGTTCTCCATTTCTAGCTAGTGGAAAGTCCACAAAGACTATTTTCTTTGTTTCTTGACAGTACATGGAACATATTCCCCTAATTGAATCAATCAACTCCATATTTCCTCTGTTTATGTAACTCTTTGTTAAAGCGTCAGTTATCTACTCCTATTTCATTTTAAAAACTCCACCACCTTCAGCACACAGATCAATTAAGAATTGTCAGTAAACATTTCGGGCCCACTATATATATTTTTTTTTTAAGATATTTTTTTTGCGGCTTACGCCTTTTATAGATTTTTTAAGGGACAGACAGTAGGCTGACAGGAAACAGGAGAGAGATGGGGGGATGACATGCGGTAAAGGCCGTGTCGGGTCCGGGAGTCGAACCCGCGGCACACCGCGACTGGATCACCAGTCCGGTGCCCAGACCGTTACGCTACGGCCTGGGCCGGGCCCACTATATTTTAAGCGTCTACCTTAATTATGCATTGTTACCAGTTTTGGTACTGTAAATCCACAACTTTGGATCATGTATGTTACACTTAAGTTCTTATACCAGTACATGAGTTACGCCTGTATGAAATGCTTGATTCCAATAAGATTCTTCTATCCGTTTGTTTGTGTGCACTTGACTGTGTGTAATTTCATCTGATGTGAGAGCACTTACACTGCAGATGTACAAGAAATGTGAACTTTCTTGAAGTGTTTTTTGTTTTGTGTTGTTGTAACATGGCAACCCAACACGGATATTACTTTACGTTATTTTTTTATTATGTTTTATCCCACAATTTTGTAACCAATTTTTTCATCCAGTGTCAATTATCTAATAAGTAATCCTGGGCGCTACATTTCCTCTGCCAACCTGGGGGGGGGGGGGGCAGCAGACTGACCTCATACTTCCTTCTATGCATGAGGAGACCAAGCTGCTTCTTTTCACCTGACAGGGGAGAGTTTCCCTGGCCGGACGTATAGCGCGTGGAAGGAACACGTTATTCTGACCAGTTCCATCCCCTCAATCAGGTATAAATCAGCTTTTTTAACATACACTAAAGTGGGACCAACTTTTTTTTAATGTTCCTCAATGTATTGGTGGATGTGAGGATAAATGCGAAATACTTAATCACCACCATCCACTACTTCATTCTACTTTGCAGCAATGATCTTGTTCCATTTTTATCTCGGACTGACTTGTTATGAACTAAACTAGTGTAATCAATCAATATTCATATAGAAAGGAATTTCCTACAACCATGCAATTTTCATTCACCGCTATCTTTTTAAACGGTTTCATTAGGATTGTCAGGCAAAGGGTTAGCCTAACCTCTAACAAATCAGTGAATGACTCATGTCTAAAGGTGGAAGGAATGCATGTGGAAATGCCAAAGCATGCTTACCCAGTCCACTTTCCCTCTTCATCTCCAGCTGGGCATTTCCCTTCTTACAGTGACTTTGCATGCACGTGCGCGTGCACACACACACACACACACACACACACACACACACACACACACACACTCTCTCTCTCTCTATGTAGCTTTATCCTTCCTCAAATAGAAAAAGTGCTCTAAAACACGACAGCAGTACCGGCGGCAAGTCAGAGAGCTGCCCCTCTCTCTCTCTCTCTCTCTCTCTCTGTCTCTCTCTCTCTCTCTCTCTCTCTCTCTGTCTCTCTGGCCTAGATTCCCTCTAATCCTCTCTGGAAGAGGCTGCGTCCTCAGCTGCACCGCCTGGCCACCAGAGAGCAAGTGAGCGAGCGAGCCATCTGGCCATGCTGCCGCACATGAAATCCCAATCTGTGTTAATTTGAGTGTTATGGCCCATTGTTAATTTTGAACTTTAAAAAGAGAGATAAAAAAATACTCACAGGATTAATTGAATGCATCCTTTTTATTTGTCGTTTCAAATTAACGTAGCCCCACAGTATAAGCAAGAAAAACAGAACAGGTACAGTATGGGAATAAGGGTAGAGGGAAACTAAGAAAAATTGTAATTTAGTTGACCCTCCATGGTCCTAAGAGTCTCCCACTAATTGAATCCATTCTGACCCGAGATCAGATTCATACGAGTTTTCCACTGGACACACACTGGTCTGATTAACCCATTCTGACCTGAGATCAGATTCTAAAAATGTCAGTCTTTCTTCGATTAAAAAAAAAATGGCAGACCTACAAGCTCATATCGCGCCACTCGGTGGCGCGATATGAGCTTGTAGATCTGCTATTTTTTTTGCTAACACCAAAATGGGTGCCCGGTCAGAATGGGTTAAGGGAGGTGAGTCAGGTGACTCTTGAGTGACGGTGCAGTTGAGCGTGACAAAGTTTGGAGAACAAAATGGCACCAGGCAGTCTCACATGATAAGTTCTGAAGTTAATTACACACGCGTAGAGAATATATACATTGTCGGACACGTTATGTGACCGGAAGATACAAGAGATGGTAAAGACCAGAATGAGTAGAGAACATGCATCTCGTATCTTTGTGCACAGACATCAGTCTACCTGATAAAGTAATTGATAATCAATCATAGTATCAGCTTGGGTATCAGTGTGTGCGTGTGTGCTTACGTATATGCAGATGAGAGTGATTCAACACACATGTACGCACTGGGTCAAGGAGATAAATGTCAGTCCCATAATCATACATTAATCTTGTCTTATTTTTCTATACCATCCTACTATTCCTACTGTTCCTATTCCTATTAACTGAAGAAAAAACTCTGTCCTTCTGTCTGTTCTCATCCATTTCCTCCTCAGTGGGTTGACCAATCAGTCCGAACATGCACGTGGGCATTGACGATATAAAGGGAGTGCGGAGGCAGTTTTTTCTTTCCTTTTCCCAAATGTACCGTAAACTGTTTATTAGATGTTTTTGTGAACCCTCACCCAAGACTGGTGGTGGGATTGAACAGCAGCAGCACCAGGGGTAATTAATCAGCACTTCAGCAGGTCTTTCACATTGTTTAATTAAGTCTGTCTACAGAGGGACAGAGAGAGAGAGAGTTAGGGAGAGAGCGATAGAGAGAGAGAGAGAGAGAGAGAGAGAGAGAGAGAGAGAAACGTTCGTCTACCAACATTGAGACATTTAGATCCTTAGTACCATTAAGACCTGCACTCTCCAAGGATTCAATGCCTGCATGGCCTCTACTGTGCAAGAATAGAAGAGAATAGTCTAAAAATATACTATAGTAAGCGTGCTATATTTCACTCTGCACCCTCAGAATCCAGCAAAATTTCCAGATACAGTATTATCAGAAATAATGGTAAACCACTCGAGTGCATGGCTCAACTGGAGCAAGATTTAAATCAAGTATGAAATATACGAATGCATAACTTACCATGCCAAATATAGTATAAGTCATCATCTCTCTCTCTCTATCTCACATGCACGCACGCATGCATGCACACAAAAACTTTCCTCTACAGTATATGGAGTGCCACCGCACCACCCATACCCTGACACATGGGGCTCTTTTTTTTGTTCATGCTAAACTCCTTATGCCTAAAAACTTTTTGTTAGCATTTTGAAAAACATTTTTGAATAGTTGAAATAAAATAGCCAATCTACAAGCTCACAACGTGTCAATGTAGATCGGTTATTTTCAAAATAGTAAAAAAGGCAAAGTAGTTTATAGGGCTAAGGGGTATGTGGACGAGAATAGAGGCCATGGTGCGTTAAAAGCAATGGGTGCAGCCTAATTATCAATGACATGGCAGAGGCTGTTGCCGCTGTTCACTGTGAAATTGATCATGACACAGCTCGTCAGCCTCTGATTCTTCTCACCAGGCGCCTGGGAGATGCTACCAAACTAGATCATTAATAAGCCAAACACAGAAATACTGATTAGGCACCGGCAGAGATGTCTCTATAATAGCCAGCCTGGGTACATACACGGCAGGCCCAGAGAAATCGGTTGAAAATGTTAAAAAAAAGATTGAAGAAAGATAATACCTGGAAAGATCTGCTTCACAATTTGCAATGACTTCTTCCTCCATTGTCAGAGACCTGGTGTAAGTGCAAGATGACAATATTGATTTTAAAATTAAATAAGCATAAACAAACTGCTTCACATGAACAATGTTGGTGTAATGTAGAGATTCAATAAGGCAGTTGTTCTCAATAACTTTTTCATCCCTGAATGTTGGAAAGTAACTAAAGTAACGTATTACTTAAAGCAATATTTTTTCAGTAAGTAGTAATATATAACTAATTACTTTCACAATAATATTACAGTTACTATATTTTCCAAAAGTAACTCATCACTTTTTTCATAAGCCTTGGTGGTTGAGATAGAGTTGCTTTTGCAAGCTGCTGATCCGGTCTAGATCTAGACTAGAGCGGATACGGAAACGTGCACTTGCATGAAGGGTGGCCCTTAACCCATTCTGACCTGAGATCAGATTCATACGAGGTTTCCGCCGGACACACACTGGTCTGATGAACCCATTCTGACCTGAGATCAGATTCTAAAAATGTCAGTCGCTCTTCGATTTTTCAAAAATAGCAGACCTACAAGCTCGTACATCTGCTATTTTTAAATAGCTAAAGCATAACATGATGCTAACACCAAAATGGGTGCCCGTTCAGAATGGCCCTTAAACCATCTGGAACAAATTGGGTAGTGTGAGACTTTTGGGGTAAAAAAAAATTCAATTACGGGGGGGCGAGGGAAAAAAGTAAAGAAACAAGTTACTTTTGGCAGGGAAGTAAAGTAATAATATGAAAATAAAAAAATAGTAATAGGTAATATATTACGGTTTTGGAGTAACATTTCCAACACTATAGAACATTACATTTGTCATATTAGGCCTACGGTATGTAAAAAATTATGTAAAAGTATCACGAGGAAAACTTGAGAATAGCATTTCCACTACAATTGAAATTAACTTCATAATTGACATTTAATCAGCATCCCTATTCTGGGCCAGGGGACACAAAAACAGCAGATCTACTTGTGAGCTTGTAGTTGAACAATCATTGAAACAAGCGCTGCCAAATAATCTGTATAGTGCCCCAATGACCTCAACCATGCATACGGTATATAGCCCATAAAACCTCTCACAAGTAGGCTATTATGCGTCACAAACACAATGCGATTTTAATTTGCCCATTATTCTAGAAAGCACTTATTAGCCTACACACCCAGCATTTGAAAATAGAGGAGCAGTATAGGCCTACAACAAATAAATAAATTGAGCACTGGAGGAAACGCCACCATGGCCACATTCGTCAGGCATAATCAATGTGACGTGCCACTCGTCAGAGCTCCGACTTCTGAGGGCGGCAGCTTGCTTGTTTGTCGGAGATTCAGAGCTCCCTCCTCCATGTGTGTGAAATGATTGGTGTGCTGTTGTTGGGGGTGGGCTGGGGAGACAGGGATGGGGCAAGCAATGGGCTAATTGATTTGACATCTCGCCTTTGTTTAACAAGTGTTAAAATTAGGTTCAGATAGTGTTTACAACCACGGCTGTGGTGCATTTGTGGGGAGGAGGGGGGTAGATTTGTGCGATTAAGCTTTGATCTACGAGGAAGACTTCAAAGCCTAATTGACAAGAATTGCTTATTTGAAACAAGACCAAAAAAGAGAAAGTTCCCCTCCGCAGAGAATTTTTATTTTCCACAACAGAGAGATACTGTTGTTTGTTTATTATGTGGAGCAGTAAACGGCGTTCCTCGCACCCTGGTGGATGGAGCAATTAATACCAAAGTTTGGCGTCAAAATCACGTCGGTTATTTCCAGGCATTCTGTCAGGGATGTACATAGTTCTGTAGCTATCGTTTATGATGATATTTAATTATATTTGATAGACTGATTTGTAGGTGGCTAGTATTTTCTGACTCTTTGGGTAAATTCTTATATATTCTTATTAAATGGTAAATGGTGTATTTATAGCACCTTTATCCAAGGTGCTTTACATATTCACACACACATTCATACACCGATGGTGGTCGGAAACCATGCAAGGCACCAACCAGCACATCAGGAGCAATTTGGGGTTCAGTGTCTTGCTCAAGGAGCCCGGGTTCGTACAGGCAACCTTGCGGTTACCATCCAGATTCCAGCCACTCTACCCCTGAGCCACCGCCGCCCCACATCAGTTTATTCTTGATACTGTAAACATATGAGTGAAATGCCTGGACATTTTTTGGAATACAGTTCTTAATCTTTACATTAAGTGATTTAAATGTCTCTCAAGACAGACCAGTCAGCTCTATAATGCTGTACCTCTGTCTGTGTATAGGCTACGGTTGCCCAGAACTGCCTCCTATGCTCTAGGAGGTAAAAATGTGAAATTCTGCCTCATGGTGGCGCTATAACAGGCCATTCTGGAAATCGTTGGCATCCAGGAGTGTGTGCAAAGTTTGGCATCGACCGGATTAACAGTGCTGGAGATTAGCTGGTAACGGACGGACGGACACACACACACGTACACACACACGGACGGACACACGGACGGAGGGCAAAACATACTCTCTCAACATGCCTTTGGCCTGGTGGAGACAATGATTGAGAATGAGCGAGAGAGAGACAATCGGGGAGAGAAACAGAGAGGTGGATGAAGGGAACAGCTGGGATGAGAGACGAGATGAACATGGAACTGATCATTGTTTACACTACAAAGCACCTTCATCTGAGGTGTTTCACCAGGGCTCACACTGACATCAATAATGAAGGAACACTGTCGCCTCCCACAAACGACACAAAAGTACCACTGAAATAGGAACGGAGTGGGGTCATCATGGATGTCCACGGACAAACGTGTCCCTGGCAAGACATCAAACATTCGATTGAAGAGAATGTCCAGCACAAGCTGATCATAGTGGATGACCCCTGCGACAAATTATACAAAAGTAGCAACTGAAATACAAGAGATACCCAATATAAATATTTCAATATTTTATTCCAGCCTATACGCGGCTTCATCCGGGGGCTGTAACCATGACAACGACAGATCCCATAGGCCAAACACACAATCTCCGATGATTACATGAAAACCCTAATAAACAGTTGGGAAAGGTTAGCCGAACCTGTGTCCAAATACACCTCAAATTTAATTATTAAACACTCTGTTAAGATCTGGGCACAGTTCAGACGTGCCTTCTCACTTACTGACTTCTCAATTTGTGCTCCTATAGTAAGAAATCATAGTTTCAAACCCTCAATTATGGATGGAGCATTCAACATTTGGACTGAAAAAGGCATCACTTCAATCAGAGATCTTTTTGACGGAGGCGTTTTTATGTCTTTTGACCAGATACGATTGAAATTTGATATCCCCCGCTCTCACTTTTTCCGATTTTTGCAGCTTCGTAATTTTGTAACATCATCTATTACGGACTTCCCATCACAACCACCAGACTCCCTTTTAGACTCAATTCTAAAGCTCAATCCACACTCTAAAGGGGTAATTGGGCTAGTTTACTCCTTATTAAACTCATTTGACCTGGAACCACTTACCTCATTAAAGAATCAATGGGAGGGAGATTTGGGGACACAAATTTCTGATGATGTTTGGAAGGAAGCGCTGGATAGGATACACTCCTCTTCAATCTGTCTAAGGCATACTATTATTCAGTTTAAGGTTACACATCGCCTCCACTGGTCCAAAGTAAAACTATCTAAATTCGTTCCTACCATGGATCCTATATGTGATCGTTGCAATCAAGATCAGGCTACCCTTGCGCATGCTTTTTGGTTTTGTCCAAAGTTACATACATTTTGGCAATCAATATTTAAAACATTTTCAGATGTATTAGAAGTGCCCATAGAACCCTCTGCCACTATTGCAGTGTTTGGAGTTATTTCCCAAGATCTACATCTTAGCCGGCAAAACAAGAATATGATAGCCTTTGCATCTCTTTTGGCTAGGCGGCAAATACTATTTAAATGGAAGGAGAAAATACCACCAACCTTTAAATCTTGGGTTAATGATGTTTTACATCATCTGACATTGGAGAAAATTCGCTACTCCACAAGAGGGTACGCCGGTGCTTTAAAATTTTACACCATTTGGCAACCTTTTTTGACACACATTGAGAGGATGAACGCGGCTGACATCAACAATCCTTAACTTATTACACTGACCCTACTGTAATTTATTTCTATTATTATTGTTATTATTGTCTTTATTTATTTTTTTATTATTATTGTTTATTTTTTTATTTTTGTAGGCCTATATACATATTATTATTATTATTATTATTATTATTTGTTTGCATACTTCTATTAGTTTTCTATTATGTCTATGTATATTTGTATGTGCTTTTATTTCATATGGTGCAAGGTACCGGGGTTGTGGCTCTTTCAGAGCGGGAACTCTGGGGGGAGGGAAAAAAGGGAAAAAAATGTTCGAAAAATGTTGTATAATATCTTCGTGTGAACATTAATAAAAAAACTTTGATCAAAAAAATAAAAAACAGTTGGGAAAGTGAAAAACAGTCGTAGTCATTTTGTGCATATGCTAATCATGGACAATGTCTGTGTGCAAAATTAGATCATTGCTCAACCTGCTGAGCCGAGGAGAAACAGACGTTTATATATATATATATATATATATATATATATAGACAGACACACATTGAGTAGGCAGTATGCACCATTTCATCCACCCACCCCATGTACACAAACACAACCACCCATGTCTACCGCGCATGCAGAACATGCACACACACACACGCAAACACGCATCGACGCAAACACGCATTGCACACACACAGACACACACGTGTCGTGTGCAGCTTATGCACTCAAACAGACCCTCCCACAGACAATAGGAGTTATAGGACTCATGCACTACTATAGGCTACAAAATGTATGCTCACCCAGCCTTACACATGTACTCACAGTCACACACGCACGCGTGCACACACGCATGCACGCACACACACACACGCACACACACACACACACGCACGCACACACACACACACACACACACGTAGAGAATGCAACAGACAAGAGTTGACTGTTAATCCTCCTCTTCAGTGTTGTCTGCTCTCTCTGTCTGTCTGCTGTACTGTTACATCACAGTCCAGCTGACCCACTTATACTGTAGTTAGTTAGCTATAGCTGGCTAGCTTCCTGGCCATACTGTAGCCGTGGTGCTGTGCCTATACACTATACATACAGTATATATACTGTATGGTGCCTATACAATACTGTGCACTGTATGTCTCCAACAGCACAGGAGTAAAGCAAGTCAGGTTTATGCATAGCTCATTTTACGAAGAAGGTGCTTTAGGCTTACTATAAAAAAAGAATGCAATTATGAAGGCATTTTATAGATACAAATTTTAAGAATCAAAATTAGCACCCGTTAGAGTGGTCAAGTTTCATAGCTTCACCAATGCAAATATTCACACAATGGCACAATGACACTATAAAAACACATTAATAGTCTCATTGTTCAGAACTTGGTGATCAACGCTGGGACAACGCTAAAACCGTCGTGTGTGTGTGTGTGCGTGTGCGTGTGTGTGTGTGTGTGTGTGTGTGTGTGCGTGTGTGTGTGTGTGCGTGCGTGTGTGACAGTTCCTGGCCGACATTGTTTCGAAATATAACTGGTCGACGTGTCCTTGGACAAGACACATAACACCTAAATGTTCCTTGGCCCTCTGTGGGCAGCCATCAGCTGGGTTGAGCTGAACTGAAACAGCTCCCTGCTCCCTGCAGGAGCAAGGTCAGTGTTACACAAAATTACACATTTTGGTTACTTTGCTCTGTAAACTCACACGACACTGAACATATACTGGAAGGAAAACTGCTGGAATATCAATTCATAATCTACTTGACACAGTTTTGTCAAACAACACATTACTTAGTGATTGTTTCACGCATGCTAATACGCTAATGTGAAGTCAGGCCATTGCCTATACACACAGTGTTCCCGTTGAATATGTATTTCTGTCTGTGCCCACGGTAAACACATTATTTAATAATCATCAACGTGTTTTCACTAGCCAGTGCTTTAGTTAGAAGCACAAATCCCAGGTGGCAAAAACACAAAATAAGGTGCATGGGGTATTTTCTATAGGGAGGGACGCAAGCAGCCGTATTATGTGTGTTCGGGCGGCGACGTGACAGCCTCGTGTTAGGGCCACTTAACCCATTCTGACTTGAGATCAGATTCATACGAGGTTTCCACTGGACACACACTGGTCTGACGAACCCATTCTGACCTGAGATCAGATTCTAAAAATGTCAGTCGTTCTTCGATTTTTTTCAAAAATAGCAGACCTACAAGCTCGTATCGCGCCACTCGGTGGCGCGATATGAGCTTGTAGATCTGCTATTTTTCAATAGATAAAGCACGACATGATGCCAACACCAAAATGGGTGCCCGTTCAGAATGGGTTAAGCCCTGCAGCCATATCTGTGTCAGAGGTGTAAGTTTCACATGGGGACATGCAGACACATGGTAAAGAGGCAGTTTGCTTTGTTTTGATCGGATCTTGGATCTATGGATGGATATGGACTGCAAACTCGTTTTGGTTGTTGATTTTTAAGAGATTGCACTTGAAATAGTGATCGTGCCAGTAAAGCACATTTTGAGATCTTTTTTTATAATAGAAAAATGTAATAGAAATGTATAATATATCATTTTAGAGTAGAAGAAATTAATAAATATATATATATATTGTGGACACTGAGCAAACACAAAACTCAATAGTGTTCAAGGTCTGGCCAGCATGGCCGTTTATTCTTACATACTCGGTTTTGAACAGCTGCTAACGAATGCAAACAGGCATGAACTAACTGAAATCTAACTGAAATCTTTCTTTTCCTTTCAGGTTTATAAAGATGGAGTGCCACATTTTTTTTATTTTTCCAGTTTTGTCTATGAGGTGACAGTACTTCATTAGACACCCTGGAGTCGTTTTTATGTACAATGATGTATTCCCTTTGTATATAGGGTTTCTTCCTGGAGGCTGAACCCTTGACAGTCAAACGTGCCAATGAAAAAAAAACAGTAATATAGTGACATCACATTATCAGCCCCTCCCCTAACTCATCCCCCTTTATCATACAACTACAGCTGTGGGTGCGGCTTAAGTTCAGGTGGATCACCACCCATCACCACCCACCAGGCAAACCAGTTATATACTTAATGAACTGGTGGGGGTGCCCACATAAAAACGTCATTTTAACAAATACTGTACACTTTTTTTGAAAAACGTCTTCCTCCTTATATAACAATAAGACCTGATGATCATGTTTTAGGGTGGAAATAAATCATGGCACTCCATCTTTAAAGTCTTATCTTTCCCTTTTAGATTCATCGTCGGATTTGTCTTGCTTTCTGAATATCACACTTCGTGGGGGAACTATACACAGGCATGGGTAGTGGAACTTTGTCACAAGATTCAATCGGGGTTGGCGGGTTACCTATAAAAGGAAACACGCGTATTAGTATTTTTATTTGATATATTATATATACACTTACCCCCAAGTGTCTGCAACTTGTTTTTAAACATACGTGCTAAGTCACGCGATGAGGAACTGTTTCTGTTCTGTTTTTGATTATTGCTTTGAAATGTTGTATTATGTGTATCTCAACGACACTGCAAATGAGGGTGCAGATCTCATGTCTTTCGAGAATAATGAAATGAATATATTTGAATACACACACACGCGCACGCACGCACGCACGCACACACGCACACAAACATATTCTCAAGTGCAATTTCACATTTCTTACAGTAAAACAATAAATAGAACAACATAAATGATATGTAGCCTAGCTTAACCCAAAAGCGTACCTCTTTTGTTTGGTCTAACCTACAGTGACTGTGGCAACTCAGCAGGGTTCCAGTTTCAAAACACAAACTCATCCCCATAGCAACCCCACAGTTAAAAATCCAATTACACACATTTCCTGGTTTGACCTTCATGGATAAGAAGAGACTTATCACAGAGCTGAGGATATTCAGTATACACGCGCACACGCACATGCGCGCGCGCGCACACACACACACACACACACACACACACGCACACACACACACACACACACACACACACACACACACACACACACACACACACACACACACACACACACACACACACACACACACACACACACTCAGATGTGCCATGACCACACTGGAGACCAGAACTCTATTTTTAAGGGCCGCTAGCCCCTTCTATAAACAGCTTTTGTCCACACGTCCAAAGATTTGCCATTGACAATGAAAGGGGAATTGAGGTCAAATGTCCGCTAAATCTTGTCCCAACATTTGCTATTGACAATGAACGGAGAAATGACGTCAGAATTCCGCTAAATATGACGTAAATTAAACACCAAAACATTAAACGCCATTGACATTGAAGGGAAAATGTACATATGTATAAACGAGCAAATCAGCATACAATCACAGGCAACAGGCATTCGTATTGGCCAGTATGAGATGGATGATGCATGATGATGTATGATGATGATAAGAGCTGATAATTCCGCTAAATATGATGTAAATTAAACATCAAAACATTAAACGCCATTGGCATTGAAGGGAAAACTTACGTCATATGTAAACGAGCAAATTGGCTATGTTGGTGGAAGCTTTTGCCAATGAGGGACCTGCACCTTATGTACCTTATGTAGCAAGTTCAAATGTCCACCGACATAAATTGATGTACGATGACAAGAGCGCCTCTCATTTCTAGAGTTGTGCCGATATCGATACTGGTATCGGGTACTCGGGCCGATACCACCCTAACCCATTCTGACCTGAGATCAGATTCATACGAGGTTTCCGCTGGACACACACTGGTCTGACGACCCATTCTGACCTGAGATCAGATTCTAAAAAATTTCAGTCGTTCTTCGATTCTTCAAAAATAGCAGACCTACAAGCTCGTATCGCGCCACTCGGTGGCGCGATATGAGCTTGTAGATCTGCTATTTTTCAATAGTTAAAGCATAACATGATGCTAACACCAAAATGGGTTCCCGTTCAGAATGGGTTTAAAGTACTCTTACTCGGTATCGGAACCGGGCCCGATACTTTGAACCGAGTACTAAAACATTCAATTGATGCTAGGCTGAACGATCAATATGCAACGGGAGCAAGTCTGAGCCAACACTGCTGTAGCGGAGATCCATCTGCATTTATGTTTATATTCGGCGGAATAAATTATCTTATGAATAAATTAACATTTTGATTAGCTTATAGTTTTTATATATTATGTATTTACTCCACTCCACTCGACGCAGCCGCAGGTCATTAAAAGCTATTTCCATCAGACGAGTTCCAACAAAGTAATCCGTGACTACAGATAGGGAAACTTGTTCTAAGCGTTATAAGCACAACGTCCTTCAAATATAAAGGCCGAAGTTTATTTTGGCGGAAAATAAACTAACATTTCTTTCTTTGCGACAGTACCCCCGCCCCTCCCCCCCGCACATGTGCAGGGACCGTGATATAGGTGATTTTTTTTGCCTCGAGAATAATGAAAGAAAGGCACCAATACAAGGTAAATAGTTTCCTTTCAAAACGATGAAAGGTAGATAATACTACAATGTGTTTGAATAGAACAAATGTTTTATTGCTAATAAGCAAAATAAACATTAAAGTAAAGCAAGTAAAAGTAGCAAAACCACAATGTAGAAATACGCCGTTACAGTTAAAAGTCCTATTCAAAATGTGCAAAAGTCTTTTGAAAATAGCAGATCTCGAAACATGTCTGAAGTATGTTTTATGAAGTATGTTGCGCATGCAATTTTTTGTCAACGTCAGCTGGAAACCTCGTACGTCCAAAACGTGTAGATATGGGGCTACAAGTTGACCCTTGACCCTTATCCCTAAACATAGTTGGAATTGTTTTACCATTTTGAAAAACATTTTAAAATAGTTAAATCGGCTATTTGAACTATTTTAACCCATTCTGAACGGGCACCCATTTTGGTGTCAGCATCATGTTATGCTTTAGCCATTGAAAAATAGCAGATCTACAAGCTCATATCGCGCCACCGAGTGGCGCGATACGAGCTTGTAGGTCTGCTATTTTTGAAAAATCGAAGAGCGACTGACATTTCTAGAATCTGATCTCAGGTCAGAATGGGTTAATCAGACCAGTGTGTTTCCAGTGGAAACCTCGTATGAATCTGATCTCAGGTCAGAATGGGGTCATAAAAGGTTTTTTGAAATAGTAAAACATGGCGAATTAGTTTAGGGATAAGGGTTAAGGGGTGGCGCACGATATAGCCCATGCTATTTTCACTGCTATTGTGCGACCCTTGATGAAGTAGGGCATGCAATAAAACGTTCCTGGCCGACAGTAACGATATGGTCTTAGCAAGGCCAAAGAATCTCATTTGCTGGAAATGTGTTTGCCGCGTCAAAACGGA
>NC_139702.1:50386796-50429296 GCF_964188405.1 Protomyctophum parallelum | reverse complement strand
AGTCAAGGTTTTTCTTTAAGCGCTTTTGCAAGTTGTGTGGCAGATCGGGCACTCAAACTCAAACAACACTTCAAGTTATGTCGCAGCTATGTTGTGGCTGCTGCTAAAGCAGTAACTATTGAGTGACGGGTGTCGGGCCAATCCACGATTCGTCGGATGACGTTGGTGTCGTCCAGTTTGTTTACTGACCAATAGGGACGCACGACAGGCGGGGACCAAACGCATGAGACTACGTCATGCGGATCCATTTAACCCTTTGCGATGTGTTATCTTGGAACTTGTCACACTGTAACATCTTACACAGTGCAGAGATAAGGGGAGAGAGAGGAAGTACAATTTCACTTTGAAGTTGACATTTAGCTGTACAACATTATTTATGAGTTTTCACCACAATGTTTTCTCCCTAAATATTATATGTAAACAATTAATAGCTATTTATTATCATCTGAAAATGAAAAAGAGACTTATTTAGTGCTGAACTGTTGCACTCTATCCTTAATATGATGTGTTTTCAGCCATAAAAAATTATAAGGAAAAGGTCTGTCAGGCAGTTGGATTACAACTGTTACAACTACGTAGACAACATAATAAAATTGGTTTAGCCGTATATGACATTTGAACAATAATATTCAGTGGTATTAATGCAGAATAGAGGTGGGGCAGATGTAGGCTACTGTACAATGGCTAATACTGTAACATGCCCAATTCCCAACATTGATATAATTATATCTATTATATCTTCAGCCTACAGGGACCACATTACCTAGTAATGCACTTTCTACCACTACACTGAACCGTCACTCAGTCATTATGCGAATACCCAAATGTGTGATTTGACTAATACTTTATCTTTGTCTTATTGACCAGGTGAATCAATGATCCAACAATGGAGACCAAAAGATACCAGAGTTTCTTTGATGGAAATGACACAGAGAACAGATGGTCTCAGGTCCCTGGCACCATGGAGTACAGCTGCACCTCAGAGGATTCCAGTGTGACGGGCAGCGACATCCTCATGGACATCGTGAACGTCGGTTGCCCCGCTGCCGGAAGTCCCGCGGCCGACAGCAAGGACGGCAACAGCGCCCAGAAGAAGGAGCAGCCCGTTCTCCGGCTAAACCAGAACCAGCCTTTTGTTCTCCCCCTCTTCAACAATTCCCTCCACTGCGGTCGCAAGCAGGAAATGGACTCCAAGGAGCTTTCCAAAACCGTGGCCGAGTCCATGGGCCTGTACATGAACGCCGCCAGGGAGGCTGACTTCAGCTTTAGCCAGCACGGGGGCAGTAGCAGCCCCGGGAAGATGTACACGCTGTGCGGACGGCCCCTGGACGAGAACCAGTGTGCGTCCGCAAAGAGCCCCAAAGTGAAGCCACCGGGGTACCAGCAGCCCGGTGCCACACCCAGGGAATGCTCTGCTGGGACCCCGGTGAGCTCAGCCTCTGTGCTGGCTTCGCCTCTGTCCTGCAGCCCCAAAACATCCAGCTCCATCTCTAGCCCCGGGGGCAGCAACAATGTGGTGTCTTCCACCACCAGTCCCACCACGTGCTTCGGGCCATCCTGTTCGTCCATCAGCAGCCCAGTGAACCAGACTCCCTCGGTCGCGGCCCTGGCCCACATCCAGCGCAGGAATTCAGCAACATGTAGCCCCGTGGAGTCCAGCACGGTTGGCTCGCCGCCTCTCACCAGTCCCCTCAACATCATGCGCTCCCCAATGTCAAGCCCTCAGAGCATGAGCAGCGTGAGGTCCCCGCCTTCCTGCAGTGCCACTTGTAACATTAGGTCATCCGTCTCAAGCCCCATCGGTGGAAACGGCAACAACTGCAACAATGGCATGAGGCCCTCGATCTCCAGTCCAGCCACAGTGAACACTATGAACATCAGCAGCCCACAAAACCCGTCCTCTGGTGGTTTCCCTGTATCCAGTCCCGCCAGTGGACTGGGCCTGGTGCAGAATGACACCAACAGTCCAGAGGCGGCGGGCTTAACCAGGGACCAGGACTTGGTTAAGCCCTTCAATTTTGAGTTCCCCAAGGTAGAGATGGTGGACGGAGAGGTGTTCAACGTGGGCTTGGACCAGATGGGGATGGTCAAGTACATCAAGAATGAGCCCGGAACTGACTTCAGGAGCATGTGCCTGGGTTCCACCTCCAACAAATGCAATGTGAGCAGCACACCCTTCATCACGCATATAAAGACGGAACCTAACAAGGATGAGGGCTGCATGAGTCAGCATCACTACAGCGCAGAGCAAACGCCCTCTCTGGGCCTCTTCCCCGCATCTGAGACCACCTATTTGTCCTTGAGGAATAACATTGACGAGTACAGCCTCTCTGGTATCCTTGGACCCCCTATTTCCTCCATGAACGGCAACTACGAGCACGATGTGTTCCCCAACAATGTCCTGTCAAAAGGGGTCAAGCAGGAGACCAACGATGGCAGCTATTACCAAGAGAACAACAGCATCCCCCCGTCGGCCATTGTTGGAGTTAATACCGGTGGACACTCGTTCCATTACCAGATCGGAGCTCAAGGAACAATGTCTTTCTCGCGGCACGACATGAGGGACCAGTCCAACCCTCTGTTCAATTTAATTTCCCCTGTAACGGCGTTAATGGAGTCTTGGAAATCACGGCCGGGCATGGCACAGGGGTCGCTGTCAGCCAGAGGGGAGGGCTACCCAGGCCAGAGCTGCATCACAGACAACATGTCCAGGTAAGCATGTACATACAGTATGTGTGTCCACACACTAGCTGGCTAGTACAGTATGTCTCCGTCAACGTTTTGAAGTTGGAGAACTGTGTTCCTTCCTTGTAATCAATATTGCCTGTTAAACTTTATTCAAGGTAATACTGTACCTTACTTTCCTTCCTAAAGAGTGTTTGTGTCAGTACCTTTGAGAAGGTTTGTTTTGATTATACCAGATTGATTGTAGGGCCAAGTGTGTCTGAGTCAGACTCCACTTGCACAGGGGACTTGGGGCGTTTGCTCGGAGAAACGGCAAATAATAACAACAGCAGGGCTTGGGAAAGGCAGCGGGATGCTGGCCGGGGGAACAGGAACTGAGGGACCCAGTCCAGGGCATTGTTAAAGCACAAGAGCAGCATATGATCACATCATCTTTGCTACTATTTCCCTGTGCTCTACTGTAAGAGAGAGAGACACGCACGCACGCACGCACTCACGCACGCACGGAGAGGGAGAGAGTGAAAGAGCCAAAGTTTGCCTCTTATCAGGCGCCTGTGTATGCACAACAACTGAATTTATTGGTTTGTTATCGGGAGGTCCAGTTAAGACCTTGTAATGCAAATATCTGTCTTTTATGGGTCGTGACTCGTGAGCCATTATAGGGCAGTGTCATAAATTATGAATGATTGATCACATACTTTTGTTGCCAAACTGATGGAATAAACAGTTGCCTTTTAGAGGGCGTCGGGCCAAAACAAAAACAAATAGGCCAAAGGGAGAGGAAAAAAATCCATAATGGCTGCCAGTCTGGTGAGGTACAACTGACATAGTTGTTTTGCTCTGTTTGTACTAGTTGCATGCAAGGGCTACAAGGCACTAAATTAGCATCAGCAGGATGAATATAAGTAAATACCACGGCCATAAAATAGATCATGAATAACAGTAATGCTGCTGAAATGAAAGTATGTGAACCAGTTATATAATGTATGTATCCCTGGGCAATGCCAGAGAGTTTGTTTACAGTAAATCCAGAGATATGGTTTTGATACTGTACTGTACTGTACTGTACTGTACTGTACTGTACTGTACTGTACTGTACTGTACTGTACTGTACTGTACTGTACTGTACTGCTGTACTGTACTGTACTGTACTGTACTGTACTGTACTGTACTGTACTTCGTGTGTGTGTGTGTGTGTGTGTGTGTGTGTGTGTGTGTGTGTGTGTGTGTGTGTGTATGTGTGTGAGAGTGTGTGCGCGCGTGCGTGCGTGTGAGAGTCTTTCATGTTGAAATAGCAGTGAGAAATGCATGGCCATCATCTACTGTATTCTTTATTTTACATTGCGGGACATTGTTAATTCGCATATGATATTGCGTCACCTTCTTTACGAGCTCCCTCAGTGTAATAAGCACTAAACAAAGCCATAAAACACATCCTGCTCTTGAGCCCGGACTTCCAAAAACTTTGATAAGAGTCAGATGTTTGTCTTTAAAGTAAAGTAAAGTATCCTACAGTACTATTATCTGCACATTTACTGAGATGTTGGCTCTGTGTATCTGTCATGGACTCCCTGATTTCTTAATGAGGCCGTGACCTGACCTGATCCGGTCCAGACTGTCATTATTTCTTCTAAAGAGAGTGGGCAGTCCACTCTGCGCCGTAATTATTCTTTACATTTATTATAATGAACAGTTGGAAAGCTAAAAGGGAGAGAGCGTATGGGACGGCACAGGCGGAAGGCTGTGGTTCCATCCTTGGCCAGCAGGGTTTCACGTGGTAGCCCCTAAAACTAAGGCTACTTCATACTTTTGTCAAAGAACCATGTCGCACAAGAAAAAAAATCTGTATTATCAGTACATTCTTTTGGTTTCAGTTGACATTTTATTTTATTTTTATTAATTAAATTAAATTAAACGTATTACCCTAACCCACACCATCGACAGACATCAAATCAGTCACAAAAATGTGGCGTGGAGGGAGAGCAGAATGTTGGCAATGACATCACATGGAACTTCAAAGGTTGAAATTGTGTATGATTGAACCAGGGGATTCGTCATCCTCATTCATAACTGACATCCTTTTGCCCTGCCTTTCCTGGTTGTCCATTTTTATCCCCTCTCTGACCATTACCCAAAAGGTTGTGTTGGAAAGTACTGAGACATTTCCATTTAACAACTTTCAACGTGACATTTATATTTAGGCGTGTCATTGGACATGAACCTTTTTTTCTCTTCATGTTTTAACATTTTCAATAATAATAAAAATTGCAGATCTACAGTACATGCTTTATGATCTTCTATTTGCCTATAGTTGAACTGTGTGTGTGTGTGTGTGTGTGTGTGTGTGTGTGTGTATATAATTTTTTAATTTCTCACCACACATTTCTGTGTTGTCACTGCTATTGACTCACCAGTGAGGAGGCCCCACTCCCTGCTGACAGGTGCCACCCCAGTCCGTAGCCAACTCCCCCCCCCCCCCCCCGAACACGGGCCAATTGTATTCACATATAGACGCCTGACAAAGCCAGATGCACCACAGTGGATTTGAACCCACAACCTCTGGGATGGTGGGCAGGGACTTTTACCACTGTGCCACGCGAGTGCTGTGTGTTTAAATGTATAAAAATAGGTGTAAAGTGGTTCATCTATTCTATAGCCATGATTGTGTACTGTATGTGCTGAAATAGCATCATCACTGTGAAACCAAAGCACTTCAGCTGATAATAGTAATGCTTTACGCGAGCAAATTGCTTTTCATTTCTTTGCTACACTGTATGTGGTGCATCAAGACATTGGAGAAAGCTTCATACTGCCCAGTGCCCACTCCCTCAGTTTGTGGCCTAGTTTGGCCACAGTGAGATTATATGGTTATATGCTGTGTCATGATTATCAAAGAATCAATTTGACTTTCACTGAGCTAGTTTATAGTAAGATTAATTATCCCCAGAGTTCGTGTACAACTTCATTCCTAAGTCCCCCTGGTTTCCTGGTTCCTAAATCAATAGTGGACTGCGTGGGATGGCTGTCCTATAGTGAAAGTCTCTTATTTATGTTGGTACAAATGTGTGCAGTATGCCTGTGGGTATACACTGCTATCCAGACTTCCAAAGTATATTTCCTATCTGTTGTGTTCAATTATTGCATGCTTTGCGAGTGTTTACTTAGACTACGATCTAAGAATTGTCTCAGTTTTATATACTGTACTGCACGTGTGTATGGGGCAGGTGTGTAAGTGTGCATGCGTTGATGTCATATTTTATACACACTACACAGTCAAATCTGAAGTGTTATTTTTGCCATTGAACAAATGGACATTTAAGGGTCTATTTGGTTCTGCTTGTACACTCCAAGTTGAATCAGAATCGTACAGTGTAACAAGGTTCGCAGGCAGCACTGATCGGAAAGTTCGCTACCTCGGAGGCGACCCATATAGAGGGAGGCAAACCGATGCTGACGCGATCAGTACCACCCTGGTCCTAATGAGATCCTGCTCAGACCTAATGTCACGCAGCGGCATGACAGGAGGAGGTGGGCTGCATGGCAGCCAGCCAGCCTGCTATACACATAACAGACATACATCTGTACACAGACAAGACACAGACATATATAGACATACGGATGGGTGACAAATGAAAGAAAACCCGACATAAAGTGTCTTAGTAAGTTGGGCCACCATGAGCCACCAGAACAGCTTCGATGTGCCTTGGCATATAGATTGTCTCCGGATCTCTGCTGGAGGGATGCATGGAGCACCATTCTTTCAATTGGTGTTTTGGTGATGGTGGTGGGAGAGCTAACGTCCCCTGCACAGTGCACACACAGACCGAGTTTTATTGCTCAATCAGTTCTTAACACATCCAAACAAAATGCAGGAATTGAACTGGGCTAGATGTGAAAAACTAGAATTAGACGGCAATATCAGAGTAGCATATTAGTTACTGTAGGCCTAGTTCTTTTTTTGTGTGCAAAGTAATCAAACTCAGGGGTTTAATGCGTACGTCTAAAATCTCTCATAGGTGTCCAACTGTACTGAGATCCGTTGAGTGGGAAGGCAGAGCTTCTCCAAATCTCTCTCAAAGATTTTGATTCACATCATGTTCATACTCATCAAACAATGCCATCACACCTGTGGATAAGGCATGATACGAAGCCTGCGTAGCTAGTTCAGGCAGACGACTCGGGAGCACGCCTACCTGATCAGGTGACTATAGTCTCATGCACCTGATCAGAGCGGCTCTGCCTACCTGCTCATTCCTGGCTTCTCTCCTGGTGTGCGGACGTGCGCCGCTGCTGCTGCTGTCTCCCTGCCTCGCTTGCTGCTAACATGAAGTTTTGCAAATCCCACCGCCGCCCCAGCATCCACCTGTGTAGGCTCTGTTTCTAGATCCCCCTGCATGGGGGCATTATTCATTCCCTGTAATTCTATTTGGCTTAACCCATTCTGACCTGAGATCAGATTCATACGAGGTTTCCGCCGGACACACACTGGTCCTGATGAACCCATTCTGACCTGAGATCAGATTCTAAAAATGTCAGTAGTTCTTCGATTTTTCAAAAAATAGCAGACCTACAAGCTCGTATCGCGCCACTCGGTGGCGCGATATGAGCTTGTAGGTCTGCTATTTTTCAATAGCTAAAGCATAACATGATGCTGACACCAAAATGGGTGCCCGTTCAGAATGGGTTAACTAAAATGTTAAGGGAATGAATAGGGACAGAGCCCGGACGCCAATCTATGCTTCATATATCTATGCTCAATAAATATATATTATAAGTTCATTCTGAGAGTTGTCTGACTGAAATTATCATCATGGAAAAGAACACTCCTATCAGGAGAGAAAAGCTTCATCATAGGATAATACTGGTAATATTTGTATACATGCCACAGAGCATGATAGTATGTTAATTGTTTAATTGTATCATGCAGTCCACCTGTATGGAAGCATCTGCATGTTATGTTTCTCCACTCATTTAGTCAGGTGTTTACTTGAATTTGTCATTCATACGTAACGTACATAATGTACATACTGTGTATAAAATCAGACCCGTCTGAACTGAGTGGTGCTGTACTGTACTCGTGCTGTAGTACAGTACTGTACTGGACAATTAACCCTACACATCTAAATAAATGCATATGTACCGTGACTAAAGTTTAATTATCTGAGCATACTGCTTACTTAGAGTCTCCTATTACAGCACTACCAGGTATTGATTGAATGTATTAGACATATTGACACATTCTACCCTGTCCATTGTCAGTGACACAGCTCGTGGCCAGTCCCCACAAGAAGGTCGCTGTGGGGCTGTTGAGTTTTGGACTTTTACGTAACAGAGTAAAAATCAAAGAATACAACTCGCTTTTTTAAAGCCTTGGACAGCGAAAAATCCCTGCATTATTTATTTTCTCACCATGGTGCTTTAATTCAAATTTGCTTCTCATCACACCAGTCTGGATTACTTTGGTCTGAAAGCATTTAAACTCAGCCAAAAAAAGGCAGAGAGAGAGAGAGAGAGAGAGAGAGACAAGAAAAAAAATGTCCTAACTAGAAACACAGTATTTTTGTCACGGTTTGGCTCCGATTTAGGCAAAACAGGTGGCCGACAGTGTGCATTCTGCATGATTATTAGAGCTTTAAATGCAGAGGCTTACTCATCCTTGGTTTAACCTCTAAAATATGAAATAAACATTAAGTTTAAGTTTATTTTGTAAGTATTCACTATGTAGAGGATGCAAAAGCATTGTACATTTGTATTCATGTCCATTATGGAGGAATATATTTATACAGATTTCTGTGCATAATATACAAAGAAATGCCAACTTAGCCATGGTAATATGAAAATTATCATAGAGTGACCTACATTAGTGTGCTGGATTATGTTTGCTTTCTGCTCAAATCTCCAAATCTCTCCTAAACCTATTTGTGGTATTTTGAGCTGGTTGACAGAGAAATGTTGTACCAAATGATATTTTCTTTAAAACTTGACCTAATAAATTCAAAGCGAAACATCACACCGAGGAAAGCGCTGTTTTTCTTTTCATACAGATATAATTTCTGTTAATAGCTCACATTCCAGTGTTTCCGAGCTCGTGGCAGTAGCAGAACCATACAGCAACGGAGTGACATTTTCATTGCCTTTTTTTTTTTCCTCGCTCGGAGCCAGCATAGCTCTAGCTCTGTGGAACGGCCCTTCGAAGAGGAAGCCCTGGATTTGTGCAAGGAGAATGGTTTGCCTTGGACCCTGGCCAACTCCCAATGTTCTTCAGAGGGATGAAAAGGCATACTCCTGAGAGAACACTAATAAGGCTTTAATTGTATGTTCTTCCACTAAATTAATGGATGGAAATGATTTGATTAATTCAGACACTGCTGGATACTAATATCCAATTAAATCCCATCACCAGCCGCGCGCTGGGGCTCCCAGTGCATTGTGGGTTACTGACAATAAGGCGGGCTGCGGCTTGTTTGAGATGTGGACATGAGTGTCTTGGGGGATGGGCATATAGAGAACCCAGGGCTCAGGTGTCTGCACCTGTGTGGCAGATGAAACCTCTGTCTGAAAACTTTAAGAAATCGATAATTCTATAAATTGTGTGCCTATAATATTTTCATAATAATATATTGGACACAGTTTAAATATGTGGATAATTCTATTATAAGCAAAAAGGCAAAAATGTAATTGCAGTGGCGTGTTCTTGTTTTTCATGAATCGTCGGCAATCCTAATGCTTTGGGGAGCCAGGTAAATTCAGTTCAAGTCAATAATCTCTAGGGGAATGTGCTGAGAAAGTAGCTCTCATACAGCATGTGTGTCATACTGTATACTGTATATGAGGTCAATTATTTTTTTTATAAATTAGTGCATCCAGTGTGAGGACTGCCTGAAACTCTAGCTCTATTTGTGTGGCAGATCTTCCCCCAAGTCTGTCACGAGTTGCAAAGTATCCAAGACCAGACCCTGCTGTCATGGAGTAGAAATAATGGGATGAGCTCCAAAGTACATTCACACTTTAGAGCATTCAGATGCTCTCTCATCCAGAATGACTGCAGTTACTCTTTCATTATCCTAATACTCCTAAGCTTTTAAAGGCCATGCTCTGTGCTGCTCTAATGTTGGCATGGTTCCTCTCGCCAGAAACCTGTAGACATCTCAGAGGATCTGAGTATTTGAATGTAAGGTAGATGTAATATAATAATTTAATTTCTTCAGGAGAGCCTTATACACACAGGGCAATGCAAAAACAAATATGTGCACTGTAAGGAACCTGCAGATCGGAGCGATAAATCGCATCCAGTGGAGTAAAGACTAGGCTGCTGTTATTACCGTAGTTCAGGACACGCTATTTTCTGAATTATTCTCAATTTGGTCTCATGTTATATGTACTGAAGCCATTGATTACTTTACACATAATACAATATTTACCAAAATGTGTTCCAGAATATAGTTCACAGTTCAACATCAACTCAGGCACTCCCACATTAAACTACAAAATTCCGGTCATGATTTTCCTCCATTAAGCATTTTCTTCAAAACACACTTTTTGCTACTACTCCTATAGACTTCGATTGCCTTGCAAAACAGTGCTTTTCAAATATGTTCATGTCTAGGACCCCCAAATTGATATGTATTTGGTGACGGAAGTTGGAACCCCTATTTGAAACTATTGTGTCAAAATATTTCATATTTAAAAAAACAAAAAACATAGCAGGGCAATTCTACAACAACTGTGTCATAGAAATGCTATTTACCCCTGCAGCTTTCTCGGATACTGGCAGCTGCAACACATGACTAACATAGCCCTGGGTAGGCAACCTAGCCTGAGAGAGATTATGTTTGTTTTTATGTAATCGTATTTTGATGACGATGGAAATGTTTTATTTGAAAATTAAAAAACATGGTGCAGCAGAGGTATCCATAAAGGCTGGTTTGGTCTAGGGATGTCCGATATTGTACTGTTTGCCGATATCCGCTTTTCCGATATTGTCCAACTCTTAATTTCTGCATCCCGATATGACCCGATATATGGTGGCTTCCTTCACCAAAACTAATATCAGGTAACAACATCACATATCTCCTGTCGTGTTATTAACACATAATATGCATAATTTTATTGTGATACCACACTGGAGGCATTCATAAATGTGTGTCATGCTGCGTTCATGCAGAAATGCTGAAGCCTACAGCTGTTACATTATATTTGAGGGGGGGGGGGGGGGGTATTATTGGACATCTCTAGTTTGGTCTCTTTGACTTTTTACTTGTCCATTTTTACTATGGACAGGAAAACTCACAAGGCCCTGGCGGACACCACGTTTTATATAAAGACAACTTGGCCGAACTTCAGCTGCCTGGCAGCTGCTGCAATTAGTTCCAATTAACCGACCAGGCAACCTCTACAGTAGCAGTAATTAACAGTGAGGAATGCTGTGAAGGCGGGGGTACAAAATGTTGATCAGTACAGAATTGGTATAGGTCGCATGAAGCAGGCTCTGTATGCAAATTGCAAGGTGACATGAACTGGGGTGTAAAAATATTAAACTCCCCCAGGGTAAAACTCAGAACTTGTACAAGTCCAATATGACAAATTAGTCACATTTGTATTGCATTACTGAGCCTCCTACTGAGCTAGCTGTTGTGAGTGGGAAAGAGAGGCTTTGGGTAGTTGCAGATGGAGTCATGGTCACAAGTTCATAATGCAATATGTACATTTTGTGAATGTCTCTCTCTATAATTCTGTAAGGCAGGCCCTTATAGTGACTTGTAGCCTACAAATAGGCTAACTCACTGTCTTCAGTTCTGTGTTTTTTTGTATGAACATAGAGCAACATAAAACTAGTCAAATTCCTGGCATGTGTGGATTTACTTGGCCAATAATGTGATTCTGTTTCAGATGCTGGTCAGGAATCAGTCAATTCCACACAGACCCACTCTGAACTGAGTCCAGCCCTTATTTGAGATTCAGCTGATCCATTGCACACTTGCTCACGTCCCTTTTCTTCGTGCAGGAGAGTGCAGGATAATAAATGTGCTCCCACCTTCAGGCTCAAGCACTTTGCTCAAGACTACTCAAGAACGGATTCTGAGCACAATTCCTAGTCTTTCTGAGGGCGTGTCAAGGTCGCTGACTGGTTAGACAGAGTTGGAGTCTGGGTTGGAGTTATGGTAACAATGAAACCAATCACATTGCATTTACCAGCACTTGATTATTTAATAAATGTTTATAGACAATTCAACACAAACTAAACACAAAGCATTGAGACAGTCATTTATTTATTTACTTTACAAAACAAAACAATGGTCTAAAACAGTTCTTTGTAGGCGTGCAGCAGTAATAATGCAGCAAGAACACGTAAAACAAAAATGGCTACATCTGCAGCATAAATTAGTTTTTGCTTGCCCGAACAGTTCTGTTTTTCGAAATTTCTGAAATGCTTTGCCTGGCTATTCCCAGAGCTCACCACCGAGAAATTGAGAATTGGTTGTCAGGAGCTCTCACTGAGGGACGCCAACAAAGTCAGACTATGCCTCAAAAAACTGCATATGCCCAGCGGCCACACTTTTTGACACATTTTGTCCAATTATCCATAGCAGCTAACATTTTGGCCTTTGAGAGGTACAATTAGGAACAGCTTTATCATAGAATAGACAAGAGTATTATTATGACCCGAAGATGTTAAACTACCAGGTAATCTTTGTTTGTTTTCCTATCTTTGGAAATTCATTGATCTTCATGTCAATCAATCAGCTTCTTTACTTGTGGTAAAGTGTCACAATAGGCTGCGTTTAGGCCTTACAACTTTCAAAAGGTGAGAAGATACTGCATGGCCTAGCGTAAATATTTGATCGAGGCTATTGTTGTAGACAATCTGTGATACGATTCCCCTTGATCACTCGACCTCCATCTCTCTCTCTTCATACAGTACGCACATGCACACACACACACACACGTGCATACTGTACACGCACGCACGCACGCACACACACACACACACACACACACACACACACACACACACACACACACACACACACACACACACACACACACACACACACACACACACACACAGTGCACCATCAACAGCACCACATTCTGGACTGGACTTGACATCCCAATAAAAGTTGCGGCTAGCTGACTGCTATTGGCCAGGGCTGCAGGGATTTGAATGCCTGTGAGGTCTTGTCCTCATGTGAACCTCTTCCTGAAACACACTGTCTGAGGACAGTGAGCCAAATTTCCGCTGAGCGAGTCCAGTTGGCTGCCATCTACCCTCTGTTACCTACTGCTGACATGCCGTGGCGGTCCTTTAGGTCATTTACAGGCCCGCTGAATTGGGCCCAAACTTGATACCGGTATCGAAGCATAGTGGATGCCCGCGTTTGAGTGATGAATGCCTTGATTATTATTATATATCTGTTTCCTGTGTATTGGTGAATGGCTCGCTTTTGTGCACCTGCTTCTTTTGTTCATAGAGCACGCATACAGCTCACAAAGGTGAGTAATATCTCGTTGTAGGGTCCGGTCATGAATTAAATGTTTACGGTCGGTCGGTCGGTCGGTAATGACACGTTCAGTACATTGACACTCTGGAATTGATGAATTTCCTGCTCATCAAATTACAAATTACAAGGCATTAAATCTGCCAGAAGAAGCCATACTGTATGCATATTCCTGCTCTTGTGCACCAAGGGATGCTTCTTTGTTGAGTTAAATGTGAGCGAATGCCTAATTCATGGTTTGAGCATTATTCATCGGGGGCTATAAAAAGCAATGAGATGTATATTTCATTTTTTTTAGCAGAGGAGAAGTGCAGAGAGGCCATCTTTTGCTTCTCTAGCCGTCTCTCTCTCTCTCTCTCTCTCTCTCTCTCTCTCTCAGCAACATTGACTGCTTTGCATTGCATTCTGATTGCCTGAATGAACAAACAAAGCATGGCCTGATCATCCATGTTTAATTGAAGTTTGCTCAAGTATTCATCCCAAGTGTGTAAGACCGCAGTGTTTGTCCTGCCAGTTCATCTATAGAAAGGAACGCAAAAATGGGGGTTTGAATTAGCACTTATACACAAGGCCCACATCCCCTCATTATAGTGGCACAAACACACATGCCACAGTGGTACCAGAACTCAACAAATATATACATGACTAATGTAACATAATGTTATTATACCATTATTAATGCATACAGTATAACTGTTAATTAACGCAATAATGCCAGAATTAACCAGAACGTGACACAGCACTGCTGTACAAGTATGTCAGTTTTAGAACCCTGAAAGCTAATAATAATGGTGTCATGGTGACTTATCTTACTTAAGAATGTTATTAAAATGTTATCTAATGTAATGTAATTTCGATGTGAAGAGCTATACAGTATTCTCCTTTTCAATATTTGAACTGGCACTGATTAATTGGACTGTACCAGTCTAAATACACGTTTGCCTTGCAATGTCACGTCCTTGTAAAGTCTACGTTCTTTTCTCATAACTAAAAGAACGGGGCAGTGTTCTCCCGGGAGCCCACTATTAATCCTATAGGCTCAAAATCTAGAAGCACTCGTACGCACACACGCACACACACACACACACACACACACACGCACGCAGGCACACACACACACACACACACACGCAGGCATGCACGCAGGCACACACGCAGGCACACACGCAGGCAGGCAGGCAGGCAGGCACGCACGCACGCATGCAGCGTTTGTAGTGGCACCAACGGAGCGCCATAGCACGCACGCACGCAAACACACACACACACACACACACGCACACGCACGCGCACGCGCACGCGCACGCACACACACACACACACACACATTGTTTTAGGGAACCTTTAGGGGCATTGCATTGACTTGGATGTAGCATGTTTAAAATGGAATTTGAAGTTGTCTTAAGTGCCTCTCTCGAAGAGAATCATATGGCCTGGACCCATATGACCCAGATGACTCTCTTCTTCGAGTCACTTATATAACTGAGGTTACTGAAGTAACCTGGAGTTGTCTTAATTAAGTGCCTCTCTCTCAGAGAGTCATATGGGTCCGAGCCATATGACTCTCTTCTTCGAGTCACTTATACAACTGAGGTTACTGAAGTAACCTGGAGTTGTCTTAATTAAGTGCCTCTCTCTCAGAGAGTCATATGGGTCATATATGGGTCCGAGCCATATGACTCTCTTCTTCGAGTCACTTATACAACTGAGGTTACTGAAGTAAGCCAACGTTACAATGCGTTTGTATAGGAAGGGGGCGTGTCTGATAAAATAAATATTGAATATCTAAATACTGTATCAAGCAACTTAAAAACTGTCTGGGGCCATAGAGTTATAAAGGATAGAGAGTGGAAATGGATCGACCCCACCCCCTGCCATTCATTTCAATGGAAGTTGCTCAATGATGTTTTGAAGCACCCGGAAGAACACTCTACTTCTACATTTTTTGGATTTGACCACCAACAGTCAAACTGCTGAAGTGCTAGTGAGTGCTCAATGTTAAACCCATTCTGACCTGAGATCAGATTCATACGAGGTTTTCCACTGGACACACACTGGTCTGATTAACCCATTCTGACCTGAGATCAGATTCTAAAAATGTCAGTCGTTCTTCGATTATTCAAAAATAGCAGACCTACAAGCTCGTATAGCGCCACTCGGTGGCGCGATATGAGCTTGTAGATCTGCTATTTTTCAATAGCTAAAGCATAACATGATGCTGACACCAAAATGGGTGCCCGTTCAGAATGGGTTAAACCCCAGCTGCACAGGGTTTAGCAGTTCCTGCTTTGACCAATAGGCTATAGGCGGCTTCAACATTGGTCAGCTGCTCTGGGGGGCTTGTCTGGGGGTACTCACAAAAGCCTGCAGTAGAGGTTAAAATGAACTCAGACATGTTTGAAAGTGATATATACCTTTAACCTAATCAAATTCTAACATTTCTCAGACTGCAATGAAGAGGAGACCGATTCAATCAAATTAATGTGTCATAATCGTGTGGTGATTACCACTTAGACTGCAGGATTAATTCATCGTAATCCCCATTTGACTGACATTGTTTTTCACTAACCTTTGAAGAACCACCCGGCCGCACTCATCGGTCCATTTCATGAAAGACATTATCACCCAGTAACATCATCTATCTCTCTCTCGATCTCTCTCTCTCTCTCTCTCTCAATAAAAATAAAAATTCAAGTAACAGCTATTACAGAATAAATCTAACTAATGCAAATGAACAGTTAATCCATGGTGGTGGAACTGGAGCACATACTGTACTGTACAGTATCTGGCTGCTGATCATTTTGTAGATTTTAGACAGGCGCTCCACATTTGGAAATGTTACTCGCAGGCATTTACTATAGGAGTCACACAGGTATGAGCTCAGATTAATGTACAGTACACTCTAGCGTATACTCAGCTGTCGTGGAACACGTCACTTCAAAACGATGGTCACGGTAAATATGTTTGTCGGCTCTTGCAAGGCCAGCACAGTATGTTATATGCAGGGCTTTCCAGGAATTCGATATGTCTGTATTGTTACCAGCACATAAGGGGATGCGTTGAGATGCTTTGTTGAGCTTATAACCCTGACCTGTTCCATATACCTATAGGTCACACAGCAGGACATACATTGACAGACTGTGCTCATGTTTAACACATTCTATACGGGAACCCATTTTGGTGTTAGCATTACGTTATGCCTTAGCTATTTAAAAATAGCAGATCTACAAGCTCATATCGCGCCACCGAGTGGCGCGATACGAGCTTGTAGGTCTGCTATTTTTGAAAAATCGAAGAACGACTGACATTTTTAGAATCTGATCTCAGGTCAGAATGGGTTGATCAGACCAGTGTGTGTCCAGCGGAAACCTCGTTATGAATCTGATCTCAGGTCAGAATGGGTTAAAGGCGGTACGGTTTTCTCAAAGGCAGTATACGGTTGTGTTGTGTTGTGCAGCATCTCCGGCATTCAGCGCTGGCCTCTGGAGGAATAGGATATGTCACTGTTAGAGATCTCTGAGGCAACAATGTAGTCCTGACAGAATAGAACAGCCACTGTCAGATGTCTCTTAGGTTGTGATAAAGAATGGAAGAGAAAAATCAATCACCTAATGGGTGAACGAATCAAACAGAAACACTTTGCCGTGTGTATAGTGGCAAATGTTTGCAAGAAGATTGGGTCACTTAACCCGTGTTACAACTCTCTCGCTTCTAGCCGTACACATGAAAAACTTGGGAAGTTGTCAACACGGCTCTAGGCATTGGTGGTGGTTTACCGGGACGTGAACCAAGGCCATTATGGACATCCACCACCAACCACCAGGCTTTAGCCTTTCGTGCAAGACCTAGCAGTAAGTCCTTTCATGTTTCCGTGTCATGTGTGGCCATTGAGGGTAGCAGTCAGGCCACATCCACAGTCTTTCATTAGGACTTGACAGAGGAGCCAGAGTGCCATAATAGCACCATGTCATCATGACCAGCTTTCAGTCTGGCTAAAATTCTGCGTCGCCTTCCCATAAAATATAAAAAATAAAATAAAAATAAGCATTTTTTTTTGTTTTGGTATGACAATATGGTTTTGGAGGAGGCAGAGGGAGGAGGCATTTTCCTGCTTGTTATGTTGCTGTCAGGCATAAACCTTGTACTGTATGTCCATTCCTTTTTTCATTATTACAAAAATATATATATCTTAAAACGGTGAAAATGGCACATGCATGTGCAAGCTCACAAATACCGTGAGCTTGTAGATCTGCTACACTGTGACACGATGAAGTAGGGCGTTCGTTTGCGAAAACCGACACAGGGTTTCTACCCGACAGCAACGATATGTAGCTGACATGCCATGACTTCTTCTCTCTCTCTCCGCTCTCATTCCTGTATGATTACACCCCCCCCCCCTCATGCTTCACTGTGTCGCTCCACCGGCCCGGTGGCTCTTCTGCGGCCTGCATGGCTCCTGAGAGAGACCGACGGCATGAGGGGAGCAGGACACGGCGGGCGGAGGAGGACCCGTTTAGGTGTGACACCGTTCCATTAGCCCTGTGGTGCTGCCTGTTTGACAGGATGTGTGTTAATGGGTTCAGTGGTTCACTCTTTAAAATGACTCCAAACCTGTTCCGAGTCTAGTGTGTCCCGTGTTCGTTCTGTAATTGCGGACGGAGATGGGTGTGCATGCGTGTGAATGTGTGTGTTTAATAAGGGCGGCTTTACTGTATGAAGGGAGGCATTCCAATAGACTATATATACACCTTATATACGCTATACTGTCTGTCTGTGTGTGTGTGTGCGCGTGTGTGTGTGCGTGTGCGTGTGTGTGTGTGTGCGTGTGTGTGTGTGCACCCGCACGCATTCGTGCGTGCGTGCGTTCGTGCGTGCGTACGTGTGTGTATATTATATATAGGCCTATATACTGTAAACATTGATAACTGCCATGATTCCTCTATCAATATTCAACTATTCAAAAACATTCCTATTCAGTGATCATCAAAAAAAAGAAAAGGAGGCTTCTCCCAAATCTTGAATATTATCATAAGCATTATACATACTGTGTGTGTGTGTGTGTGTGCGCGCGGGGGGGGGGGGGGGGGGGGGGATGAACCTGACACCCTCCCTGGCCCAGTGGCCCAGTGGCCTCTGAGCCTATTCATCTTCTTCAGACTGCCAGGGTCACGTGACAGGGCTCTCACATGATTCCCTCCTTGGCCTCTGGCTGTAGCACAACACACTGTTCAAACAATGTTTTGTTTGTGTGTTTTCCCCTCGTCACATCGTCGATAAAGAATACAGATCTGATGGCTTTGGCTGTATGATCAGCAGGGGAGAGAAGTCACTATATGGGGGTCATCAAGATAGGTGTAAGGCCCCCATTCTGACCGGGAACCCCTTTTTGGTGTAAGCATTATGTTATGCTTTAGCTATTGAAAAATAGCAGATCTACAAGCTCATATCGCGCCACCGAGTGGCGCGATACGAGCTTGTAGGTCTGCTATTTTTGAAAGAAATCGAAGAACGACTGACATTTTTAGAATCTGATCTCGGGTCAGAATGGGTTCATCAAACCGGTGTGTGTCCGGTGGAAACCTTCGTATGAATCTGATCTCAGGTCAGATACCGGAGGAAATGAGTGTCGTGTTTTGTTTGTTGGGTGCTCCTACACTGCACACTGAACCCAGTGGCCTATCCGTAACCCTTCGTGGGAGAGCAGGAGAGCACGGCTAGCTGCCATGGAGACGGCAGATCTAGTCGAGGTTCCACTTACAGAGCCTGACGTCGTTGGAGGTCAAAAACATTGTGACCGAGCAGCAGCAATACATTTCCTGCAGGGTCAGATATTTGTGACCTGTATACGGTATTGATTAGTCGTACTGAATGAATGCTACACAACCTTGCATGAGTCATTGGTTATAGTCAAACACCCAGGATAGAGATTGTATAGAGTTGGTATAGATCTTTGTGGAAATATTAAATGGCTGTGCTTTCATTGTCGTTCTGTAAGTGAAACTAGATATGTAGATATGCTGTTCATGGTTATAGCATCTAGTTTGTAGCTTTTTGTTAGAATTTTCTTTCTTCCCCGCTCTCAGTCGAACATCCGATCATTAGAGTTCTCTTCCTAAGTTGGTATTAGCCATGCTCTACTGACGATGTGGCATTCTTCTCTGGGAACAAAGTGGTATGTTCAGTTCATTTCGTATGACAGAACAACAGGCCAATCACTCACCAGTGTTGAAGAAGTGATTTCCCCTTAGCGATTTTACTGGAGAGATGCCAAGAAATCAGCAGGAGAAAATCACCATACTGCAGAGAGTGAAGACCTGTTAATAAGTAATTTTGGTGTGTGTGCGTGTGTGTGTGTGTGTGTGTGTGTGTGCGTGCGTGCGTGCGTGCGTGCGTGCGTGCGTGCGTGCGTGCGTGCGTGCATGCGTGCGTGCGTGCGTGCGTGCGTGCGTGCATCGTGCCTGTGTCTGTGTCTGTGTCTGTGCAAAAGCAAAGTCTGTGTGCATGTGTGTAAATGTTAGTGTGCAATATACAACTATGCATGGAAGATAAATCTTTATAGATACTTGGAGGGAAATTCAGTTGTCATAGCAGCAACAACAGCAGTAAGAATGAAACAAAGGAGAAGGATAGGTAAGAGTAAAAAAACAACCCGACCAAGATAAATAAAAATTAAATAAAATACTGAGCTGCTGCCCCCAGATAGCGGCAGTGCATCTCTGAATGAGTGCACATACTGTCATGTGCAGTCTAACTCGAACACATAAAAGTATATAGTGAATATATGCATCGATCTATCTCTCACTATATGGTGCATCTGTCATGAGTCATAAATATATGAACTATTATGTACACAGTATATCAACATTGAGCACCGTAAGTACAGTTTAACAGCTATTCTCAACAGGCTTCTGTTAAAGATTGATGATATTCTGTACTTATACAAGTCGCGTATAGGTTGGTGTTCCAGAGTCCATGCAGGAGTCAGTATTCAAAAGTGAATACCGGTATGTATGCGCGCGTGCGTGCGTGGGTGCGTGCGTGCGTGCGTGCGTGCGTGCGCGCGTGCGTGGGTGCGTGCGTGCGTGCGTGCGTGCGTGCGTGCGTGCGTGCGTGCGTGCGTGCGTTAACACATGCTAAAGAAATGACACATTTCAAGAGTGCACAAATGGAACTTATAAGTATAAGTTTGAAGAATGTAAAAAAAAGGTTTTGTTTGCAAACGGTCTCTATTTTCTGTCCCTGCTGTACATACTGTACGTCTGAAGGCTTGCAAAAGGTCATCATATGCCTGATTTATACTCTGTTATTATTCCACAGTGTCCTGTGCCAAACATAGCAGATCTTGCGATGCAACACGTTAAAGGAGAATTCCATGCTAGAATGCTTTCTTATCTTTCTTACCTTTCTTTGTAGTTGTTACGTCCCCCACCAAAGAGGTCCAGGTGTTTTTGTTGTGCAAAAACTCCTTATTGTCTCCACCAGGCCGAAGGCATGTGGGGAGAGTATGTTTTGCACTCCGTCCGTCCGTGTGTCCGTGTGTCCGTCCGTGTGTCCGTGTGTCCGTGTGTCCGTGAACAGCTAATCTCGGCCACCGTTAACCCGGTCGATGCCATATTTTGCACACACACTCCCTGGATGCCAACCATGAACCTCTGCCCCAAACTTTCCAGAACGGCCTGTTATAGCGCCACCAGGAGGCCGCTTTGTGCAAAACAAGTTTTTGCACAGTACACCTACAGATTTTGTCCAAACATCACGCAAATTGGTACACAGTCTCTCTAGAGCCATTCAACGAAACGGGTCTTTCAGATTTATCAGACTCCATCCTGATTGGTTAAGATTGGCTTCCAAAGTTCACAGGAGTGCTCAGTTTCAAACAAAATGCTGCAAATCATGAACACATCGCGTGATTTCCGTGAAATTGTGCACCCACATTCCCACTAGGCCGAGGACGAAATGCCACATGAACAATTTCAACTCAGCCTCAAGGTGGCGCTATAACTGGCCGAAAAGTGTTTTTACCTCTAACTGCACGGATCTGTGGATAACCTGGTGGAGACCTGTGCCCGGAAGGGCACTTTTTCTAGTTGCAGGCTATTTTCCCTACCATAAGCCCTCAATGAATTGCATTGCATTGAATGGGAATTGAATGGGGCTATGGGGTGTTATGCTAGTTCGCTTATTTCCATCGAAAGAAGTAGTAAAGTGTGCCGCTTGGGATATTATTTACATTATGAAGAGAGGATATATACAAAGAAACAAAGAAACACCCCATAGCCCCATTCAATTCTCATTCAATTCATTTAGGGCTTATGGTAGGGGAAATAGCCAATACGGAGCTTTTGCACAAAATAACACCTGGACCTCTTTGGTGGGGACGTAACAACTACATAGAAAGGTAAGAAAGCCTTTTAGTATGGAATTCTCCTTTAAGGCTAACTTGGTGCACACTGTCTAACTACATAGTCAAATCTTCTTTGATAATAACCATTTGGAACGCAAATTAATTAAATTGTAGCACCTTTGCCTTGTAGGCAGTGCATCAGTGCATGCATGCCCACCTGCCCAGGTATACACACATGGTTAAATCAAATGCTGATTCAAATGCTCTGTCATGTGTCTCACCCCTCTGACCTTCCAGACACTCTCACTATTCCTCTGCATGCTACTCCAGGACAAATACACACAGACATACGCATGCAGATATGCACATACTAGAGTGTCTCCCCTCTCTCTCTCTCTCTCTCTCTCTCAATCTCTCTCAATCTCTCTTTCAGACACGCACGCACGCGTGCAGGCTGTGTCTGTCTATGTCTCTACACTACACACAGTTTTCAGCTTTAAGCTTATTTCCTATGATTAAAAGAAAGAAAAAAATGAATCTCGATGAATGCATCTCTTTGTGTTTCAATGGTTTTGGTATGCTAATTATTCCACTGAGCCTGGCACTTACTGGCCTGTGTGTGTGTGTGTGTGTGCGTGTGCGTGTGTTTGTGTGGTGTGTTTAGGGGTTGGGGTGGTGTGGTCAGAACAATAATAACTGGTTGAGTCACCAGGACACATCCGTATTAGAGTCACATCCTGTTGTCATGTGTTCAGTATTGATCAGGCTCTTCTTGGACGATACCCTGACTTGACAGTACGGTTCAGACAGCAGACCAGGGATTTGGGACAGAACGTCTTGGTTTCGAGCCAGCAGCCCATTCTGTGGTATTTAACAAACATCTGTGGGCTCAATGATGTAGTTATTCCCCCGTGGTTGACAGTGGTTTCTCTGCGGTTTTGGTCCCTCTGCGCTTTTCTATGTGACGGACAGAAACACACACCCAAATGCACACACACGCACGCACGCATACACATACAGACACAGGCACCCATGCACGGATGCACACGTACGTACGTACGTACACACACACACACACACACACACACACAAATAGTCACACACAGACATAACATGCTTACATCTACAGTAGATATTCAGTGTCTCTGTCTTGAACACGCACGCACGCACACGCACACGCACACGCACACGCACACACACACACACACACACACACACACACACACACACACACACACACACACACACACACACACAGTTGATTTGATATATGGTTTAATTGACAGGGTGGTGGCTAATATCCAATTCAACTGTTTAACTGTTTAACTGTTAATCTGTTAACTGTTTGGGCAATAAAACAGTGTTCAGCCTATATGCAGAGCTCAGCTCAGTGTGCCCAGGGGATGATGCAATACAAAGGTTGGGCTTCTTCAAAGAAGAGGAGAAACCTCTGGTTATATAATGCACTGCATGAACCCCATTGATATATGACCTCACGGGTCCATAAGCCTCTTGTTGTGTGTATTTCAGCCTACTGTATAATCATTCTGTCAACCCCCTGCTAGTTACAGAAGAACGTTGGAAATTAATGCCTGACAGCTTATAGGTCTGAATGGTAATATGACCCTAGGCCTCGGTCAACACGAAGGGGTTAAACTCGCCGGTACCATACCATACCGTACCGCACCCTATATACCGTACCCCGTACCGTAACATTGGACAGTGGGACTTTAAAAACTCTTTCAGAGGAGAGAGCGAATGTATGACTAAGGATTTCTTTTTTCGGAGCTCTCCAGTCTATTTTGAGAGACGGGTAATGATACAGTACAGAGACTGAAGGACATTCAAACCTGTCAACCCGTCTCTCCTCACACCTCATTGGTTAGAGGCGGGATAACGTTGATCAAAGGTCATTTGTCTCCGATTTAACCCATTCTGACCTGAGATCAGATTCATACGAGGTTTCCGCCGGAAACACACACTGGTCTGATGAACCCATTCTGACCTGAGATCAGATTCTAAAAATGTCAGTCGTTCTTCGATTTTTCAAAAAATAGCAGACCTACAAGCTCGTATCGCGCCACTCGGTGGCGCGATATGAGCTTGTAGATCTGCTATTTTTAAATAGCTAAAGCATAACATGATGCCAACACCAAAATGGGTGCCCGTTCAGAATGGGTTAAAGTGAGCATATTCAGCTATTCAACCTGGTATAGCAGCACCACTGTATATACATTCATTCTACTGTATACATACACGCACGGTCCTCTGTGTTCATGATACCTGGCAGAGTGTACAGATGTAACCAAATTGACTATACACTCGAGTTATAAATGGACAAATGAACGCTGAGGATTTTACTGTGTATTCCTGGAGGGACCCAGGGGGGGTGGACGGGGGGGTGGACGGGGTTGATTTGATCCGTCTGAGCCACTTCTGGCACGCCCACACACAGAAGTCAAGAGCCGTTTTCGTGTGTAATTTGCACAGGAATGCAACATCACATGGCAGTGCTGTGCGATGCCTATATTATGCACTATTATGTACCACGATGTACTATTATCAATCTATCAATATTTCAGGATGCAGAAGAAGATAGACAACATTGAAAAAAAAAAAAAAGTTGAAACTAGGTTGAGATTAGCCAGCACTATTTTACTTCTCTTAATTAAAAAATATTCTGTAGATCTGTGATGTGTACATTAAATGAATAAGTGATGAGGTGGAACTGAAAGGAAGAAAGAGGCAGAGCTGGGAGGAGAGGGAAAGAAGACGAGAGGTAGTCAACCCATTCTGACCGGGCACCCATTTTGGTGTCAGCATCATGTTATGCTTTAGCTATTTAAAAATAGCAGATCTACAAGCTCATATCGCGCCACCGAGTGGCGCGATACGAGCTTGTAGGTCTGCTATTTTTGAAAAATCGAAGAACGACTGACATTTCTAGAATCTGATCTCAGGTCAGAATGGGTTAATCAGACCCAGTGTTTGTCCAGTGGAAACCTCGTATGAATCTGATCTCAGGTCAGAATGGGTTAAAGAAAATAAATAAGGGGAGAGGAAGTGGGTGTGTCCAGGCTCTCTTTCCATAGTCACAGCACATGTCATTTAATGTACGCCATCACATTTTTTTTTAGATGTCTTCATTATGCAATTAAAAGGGACACTTCACCCTTTTGTCTTACTGAGACACTCCCCCTATCCACAAGGAGGAGCAGTGCACCAAAAGCATTATGGGAATTGTAGTCCAGGAAGTAAGTGAGCCCAGTGTCCATGACATCAGAGACACTGGGCTCACTGCTAAAATCTCAAATATCTAAAACCACAAATTACACACATAAAGACCCACAACAAAGTGTTCTAAAAATGTTCAGCAAAAAGGGTTAAGTGTCCCTTTAAGGCCTACACAATAAAATCAAGCAACAGCACAACAATGCCCCCCTCTTTTCTTTACATTTTATATAGTACAGAAGAAAAGGGCTAACTGTGTAATAGGTTCTGCCATCAGTGATAACTTAAGATGCACGTCTTTAAAGATGGAACAAGGCCATTTGTTTGTGCAGTCTGCGCATACAACCAATTGTATTTGTTTTTAACGAGATTAAGGCCATTACAAATGGACCCCCTGCAGTCGAAGCAGTAGTGTTTATGTAGTGTGGTGTAGTCGTGCATAAGCTGCACAGTATGTGACATTGTGACGTTCACTCAGAACTGCAGCAATGTGGTGCCTTGCGCAGCACCAAGATAACAGTAAACAGTGTATGCATTTTTAGACAAACAGAGAAGGGAAATGGTCTGTACATACAGTCGATTCGCCTGAAGGGCAGAAGTGGAGTGGAGAGAAGGTAATGCAAACAGAGTCTGCTGTCCTTCCTGTCTTTTGCACCGACTGGCGCCGTGCCAGGGACTTGGGAGACCTTGACACCCATAATGCATCAGTCTGACACACTGTATTCAGAGGACATTTCTGAGCCAAGACAGCCACCGTCCACCGTCCACAACGAAGGCTGTTTGTGACCCGTTTGTTATTCCTCTGATTATTCTGCGATAATGCAGTGTTTGTTCTATAAACGAAGTGAGGGCACGCCACTTGTATGTGTTGTATTATTATAAATAAATAAAATCCCCATTAAAACAGTGACAGAGTGCTGGAGAGAGGCTTTGACAGGATTCAATCCTAAACCAGGCAGTGACACGTGCTGGGGTCATCGCCAGCCTTACTACCCCTTGCCACTGAAGGACACTTTGCTTCCACATTTCCACAGAAGGCCGATTCTGAGAAAATGATATTCTTCTCCCATCAATTCCGAGTAGAGATTTTTAAAAGCACAAACTAGCCCTCCTGGAGGGGTTGTACTGTACAGCGTGTGAAAGGAAATGTCACCTGAATATGCTAACGTTTTATGCAAGCAATTTGAATTCCACTTAGCCAATTGAATTCTGTTGCTGGAGACTATCTATCCGTCTCATTTTAGTCAAGACAGTGACCGAGCTCCCAGGAGGAAGTTACAGAGAGGAAGAGGTGTGTTATGATGGCTGCTCTGCATGGAAGAGACAGAAACACAGAGCTACGTACTGCAGAGAGGAGTGGGAGAGAAGGTGTGTGTGTGTGTGTGTGTGTGTGTGTGTGTGTGTGTGTGTGTGTGTGTGTGTGTGTGTGTGTGTGTGTGTGCGTGCGTGCGTGCGTGCGTGCGTGCGTGCGTGCGTGCGTGCGTGCGTGCGTGCGTGCGTGCGTGCCTGCGTGCGTGCGTGCGTGCGTGGCAGAAAGAGAGAGGGACAGAGAGAGGGAGAGAGAGCGAGAGAGAGAGCTGGAGAAAGTGAGATGAGACAGACCAGACAATCTTGGCAAGCAACCTGAGCTCAATGGAGAGAGTCGAACAGGAATCAATGCAGCCAACTAATATTTGATTCTACAAGAAAAAAAAGAAAATCTTGTTCCCACCTGTGTGGCACGCTGGGAGGAAGGTGGGAGGTTGGTTTGTGTGGATAGAGGGAATAACAACTAACTACGCTCCTGTCTGAGAGTCCAACCCCATACATACAGTCCAAAGTGATCTCCAGCAGCACCCTAATGCCTGATGATATTAATTTATCTAACTTTGGGAAGTGGGGACACTGGTGTAAAAAAATGAAAAGATACAGATAGCGGCCAGTCCGGTATTAACAGAGACAGACAAACGGACGGACGGACGGACGGACGGACGGACTGACGGACGGACGGACGGACGGACGGACGGGCGGACGGATGGACGGACGGACGGACGGACGTTGTTGGGACATTGTTGGGAGTCCTAAGAGAGAAGCCTTTGATGGGATTCATTCCTATATGTAATCAATTCATGTATTAAAACTCATTGACTGCCACTATACTACATCATTTCAATCCAACACACAGAGCACCACCATTGATGTACTGTCTACTGTACGTAATTTGGTGTTTTCAGTGTTTACGATAGAGGCCGCTCCTCCAGCCACTCCCCCAGCAAAAGTAGACTCTTATAAACTTTATTATCAAAAGAGCTATTTTTGTCCCAAAAATATATTGACAATCTGTCTGGAGCCGCAACATTTTATGTATTTATTTGTGCTATTTCTGGTCTTTCAAAATGACTTTTTTCATTGTTTGCTAATTTCTCAAAGCAGATCTATAGAGGGGTATGCGCATGCATAAAGTGTGTGGCAGATCGAGTGGGAAAGTGAGCTTAAGGTCGTATAACGTCATTTAGTGCAATCAGACAGGACTTTTCTGTTTGGATGTGGGCTGTCCAAGGACAGAAAGTAGTTTTCTGCCACTCAGTAGGCGTTCCTGCATTACTTCCGGGTATGACGATGATATCACACACCCTCTTTACCAGTAAGCCAGCAGCATTGGTATAGGCAACATGTGTATGCCTATACTACAATAATACATTGTGATTGTATTGTTCTGTTGTACTGTTTGGGGGGGGGAAATGCAATAAATATATTGTTAAAAAAAGAAGAAAAGAACAGAAAACCACTCATTCCTTTACATAAGTCTTTGCCCAAGATACTGCAGCCATGGGAGAGGGCATAACCCATTCTGGGCGGGCACCCATTTTGGTGTCAGCATCATGTCGTGCTTTAGCTATTGAAAAATAGCAGATCTACAAGCTCATATCGCGCCACCGAGTGGCGCGATATGAGCTTGTAGGTCTGCTATTTTTTGAAAAATTGAAGAACGCCTGACATTTTTTAGAATCTGATCTCAGGTCAGAATGGGTTCGTCAGACCAGTGTGTGTCCGGCGGAAACCGCGTATGAATCTGATCTCAGGTCAGAATGGGTTAAGAGCCGCGTGCAGCTCTAGAACAGCAGGTTGTCTACCCCTCTGTCATAGAAGAAAATATTCTGTGGGTCTTGAAAGATTAGTAAAAAACGCTGGCAGTGTGTGTAGCTCAGACTGTGAAGCTCAGTTAATGAAGTATTCAGTCAATCTATCAGATTCAGAACGTGTATAACTATGGCAAAGGTATACTCAAATTCTACAGCAGTCCTCTTAACATGATTTTGCGTTTGACCGTGATCTTGCTTTGGCTTATTCAGTTGAAGTTTGTATAGTCCTAAAAACCTGGAAACAAGTTGGGATTCCTGCACTTTGTGGGTCCTCAATGTCAATGTTCTTTTTATGGGTTTTTCGCTAGATGCCAGAAATACGGCGTGTTTATACATGGAATTACATGTATACCAGCAGTAGCAACCAGCAAGGACACGCCCCTTTCAGACAGTTACTTTAGGTTTTCGTGTTTTGTTCTATACCACATACTGTAACATGTCAGTGAATACCCTGTTCATGCAAGGTGTGGTGTTCATTTGTGAAGGTTATCTATATCTACGTATCTAGCTGAATACCTTTTGTCAGTTTTATTTGCCATGGAGCTTATTTTGGGCGTAATAAAAAAGATGCATTTATTTTTTGTGGAGGGAACCAGGAAGATGCTACTTTCTTCCTCCGTCCACCTACAACAATGTGTCACCTGGACTGCTCTACACAATAGGGCTGTATATGGTTTGTGCTGCACATTGACTGTTCATCTCAGTTGAAATATATAAAGCCATATTCAGTACTGTATAACTAAAACCTTTCATAGATGTGAGGTGCTTTCAACAGTGTCTCTGAATGAACAAAAAAAAAATCTGCCTTCGTTGTAGCTAATTGGATTTAGTGGTGGCCACTCTATGTATTTATATTGTACTTAAAGAGCTTAATGTGAATGACACTGATATCATAAGACTGACATTTAAGCCCTTAAATCCCCACTGTTATGTGAGCTAGAGAGAGAGAGAGAGAGAGAGAGAGAGAGAGAAAGAGAGAGAGAAAGAGAGAGAGAGAGAGAGAGAGAGAAGGAAGGAACGGAGGGAGGGAGGGAGTGTGAGAAAGAGGGGCGAGGGAGAAAGGAGCGAGGGCATGGTGGAGACTGGAGAGAAAGAGATGGAATGATGAAAGAAAGTGCAGCGAGTAGAAAACACCCAAGTCAGTGACGATGTATACAGTATGAGTTCATGTGAGCGACAGAGAGAGAAAGTGAAGTGACACTGGAAGGCTTTTGTTTGAGAGACTGCCAACGTGTCAATTCCAATGTGACATTTTTATCGACAACCGCCACCACCTCCCCATTCCCCCTTCTCCCTCTCTCTCTCTGTATCCCTCTCTCTCCCTCTCGCTCTCTGTCTCTCTCTCTCTCTGTCTCTCTGTAAACTCAACAGTCAGGCCGGAGCTCAACATTTCTTTCTTTTTACATACACCACACCACAAAGCTTGGGGGTTCAGAAACAGGTTCCCCTGGCAAAGTTTTGGAGAAAGTTTTGTTTTATTTTATATATTTCTTGCTCCGTTATTATTTTCTCCCCCTCCTCGCCTGCTGCTCAACTCGAAAAAAAGTATGCCAGACGCTGCCAATGTTTATTCACTTGACCTAGAAAAATCACATTGCAGCAATCTAAGCATAACTGAAGATATTTTATGGTTTGAAACATGGCCGTTGAAGGGGGTGGGGGCGAGCTACAGTACAAATCGTATTTAGCTTGTTTCTGGATTAAGTCTAACCTAATGAAATGGCAGATGCCATAATCTGGAGTGAACAATCTAACTGATGTAATTACCTCCACTAAACATGTCTCAGCTTGTACATGGTACTCACTACATTTGGACTAATAGTACACTGTAAAATAGTTATACAGGTACTCAGAGAACAAAATGTAAACAAGTGAAATATTTTTTAGATTTCTGGAAGTACAGTTCTGTATTCTGTAAATCTAAATGTGCGTTTAACACATTCTGAACGGGCACCCATTTTGGTGTCAGCATCATGTTATGCTTTAGCTATTTAAAAATAGCAGATCTACAAGCTCATATCGCGCCACCGAGTGGCGCGATACGAGCTTGTAGGTCTGCTATTTTTGAAAAAAATCGAAGAACGACTGACATTTTTAGAATCTGATCTCAGGTCAGAATGGGTTAATCAGACCAGTGTGCGTCCAGTGGAAAACCTCGTATGAATCTGATCTCAGGTCAGAATGGGTTAATAACACCAAGCCATTTCATTTGTGGCCGTGGTGCTGTTAGCTGCCATGTTTGGAGCTGTGCCCGGCTGTAAACAGGAAGCACAGCAGATTACAACGCAACTGTCCATCTGGCCATTAATACGCATAGAAAAGCCAGAGCCCTTTTGCCATGCAGCCACAAACAGGCTGGAGCTGTACCGCTAAACTAACGTTTGATCACAATCCACTGGAAGAGACTTGAGTATTAACGAGTGTTAACTTGGAGGAAGAGACCTCGCTATCTCTTATTCTGTAAAGTCAATTACCATAAATGGCAGGATGATTTGATACATTTTTCGTTGGTGACTCTTTGATTACTTTTTCACCGTCTCAAATGGCACGAGCATTCCATATTGATCCTGCGTCTCTATAGGTTTGTTTAAAGACTGCGCTACAATCCAATTATTGTAGCACAGATTCCTTTGAGCCCTCGAGAAGTGCAAAGATACTCTCGCTCAGGAGGCAGAGACAGAAGAGTGTTGAACGAGTGTGAAAGACATACCTGCTGAGAGCAAAGAGGAGACTGGGGGACTGTGTGATGATAGCTGTGTGTTACAGCGAGAGAAGAGAGTGAGAGAGAGGGCAAGAAAACAACAAAGTTACCTCTCCAAATGCACTGACCTTGTGCACATCACATTAACCTCCCTTCCTGGCCTTCCCTCTAGGAGAATTAGTCCATGTCATTCAGACACACTGTTCTCAAGTGTGCCAATTGATTTCAGTGGACCGGCGATGGGGGGAAATTGAATGGCATTTTACCAGGGCCAAAAGAACAAGGGATTACAATTTAATGTTACTGAGGCAGGGAGGAGGAGGAGGAGGGGGTCTACTCTGTAATGGGCCTATACTATTGGTCCACTGTTGTTGTCACCCTAGAGACATCTGGTGTGACTCAAGCGGGTCCCTGGAGAGAGAGGTTCTGCTGGAATAGAGTTGGGACAGCGTTGTGGAGCCGGAGCTGCGTCTTATCTTCCCCTTCAATCGCTTTCCTGGCCTTCCCCCTGCGCCTCCATGTCTGAATGTAACGTTGGGATTAAGGTCTGTGCATAGGAGCATATGGCAAGGAGGAGGAGGAGGGCTGGGTCTGACGGGGACAGAGAGGGATGGAGGCAGCAGGGGAAGGAAAGAAAAACAGCCATGTAGTAAAATGGAGTCAGAGACAGAGTGAGTGAGGAAGAAACGGAGACAGGGATGCAGATAAAGAGCTGGACGGAGAGAGCCAGAGAAAGTGCCGAAGGAGCAGAGTTGGAACCGAGAGAGAGACGGAGACAGACAGAGAGAGAGAGAGAGAGAGAGGTAGAGGTAGAGACAGAAGGAGGGAGCACACAGTGACCAGCAGCCTTTGTGAAGGGCATGGATGGATGTAGCCGTGTACAACAGCAGCAGCAGCAGCAGCGTTCTAACCCTATTAAATCAGAGCTTGACTGTATTACTGCTGATTGATGGCCGACGGCGAGCAGCTCGGACAGATTCATTTACACAGCATTTCCCCCTCGTTAATAACGACTGATGCTATCACAACAAAAACAGCTTTACTATGGCTGCTCCCAGCCAGGGGAGACTAGGCATGGGGGGTGAGCACAGAGTGCACAGATTTGGTTCAACCAAGTTGTTTCTTTTGTTAATAAAAAATAAAATAAGCTTGATTACAAAAACTTTACAGTAGGACACTACTGTAAAGTTTTTGAAATGAAGCAGATTTCATTTTTGTAATTTCACCCTCTCTTCAATGTCTGTTACGTCTTTATAGGTATAGGCTATAACCAATGACTGTACGAGAACTGTCTCCAGGGAGACACCAGCTAAATAATAAACAGTATAATTTCACTATATTATTATTACAATATTAAAATTAGAACGACTATTCAGATCATAGGTTTTCACAGATAGTTGCAGTATGGACAGTTACAGAATTCTATAAACTAAACAGTGTAAATCTTCTCTCATGGGGTCCCTGGCACAAAATGTTTTCAAATTATTGCAGAAAAAAGAAAGAAAGAAAGAAAGAAAGAAAGAAAGAAAGAAAGAAAGAAAGAAAGAAAGGAAACAAGGCAGTAATGAAAACACCATGACCAAAATGTTTTCACTTCAAGTATCACTTCCACAGATGGGGTCACAAATAGGCAACAATAACGTCACAACAATTAACTCTACATAATTTGTTCTCAAATTGGAGTCTGGGGGTCCTTGGGGAGTTTAACGTCATTTTAACCACATTACTCATCTTTGGCTATCGATATACATGCTCATAGCATTGAAAAAACTGCAGATAAAGCTCAGAGCATTCAAAAATCTTGAACATTTTGTGCAAATCTTTGAATATATATTATATTCTTAACTTAAATCTTTGCTTCTGGGGCCCATGGCACAAAGTATAGGTTTTGCAGCCAAATACCACAGAAGTCATATGTCTGCAGATCTGCAGCAGTATCTGATCCCTCCTCATATAGAGGGGAGATATAGATCTCCCCTCCCGCTGACCCCCTTTTCCTACCAAAAAGAGAGATGAAGCGGTATAGATTTGTCCTGCCACTGACCCCTACATAACATAAGGTATTGGATGGTATTTAGAGTTGTGTTGTGATCAGTGGTTTAGTAGAGCTAGTGCTTCTCAAACCTCCCCTCATCTGAAAATGGTTTGTGCCAGCCTGCCCGGGACCCCCAGAAGAGAAGGTTTGTGTTAAAAAGAAAAGCTAAATTATTGAACATTTCAGCGCTGTGATCTTGTATAGATCTATGTTTGAATAGCAAACATATAAATGGATGAAGTTGTGAGGGACCGAGCAGTCAAAGCTTAAGGAGGTCAAACTGTTTTCAAACTCAAAGTTTGTTTTAATGTCAAAAGTAACAAATAATTAACAAAAGTTTCAGCAACTGAAGTGGTAGGGCCCTTTGAGGTCAACATAACATAACTTAAATGAAAATAATGTGGAACCAAACAGGAAATGAACTCAACCAACAGACCTGTTCAAATGACACATGAGGGAGACTTATATAGTGGTGGACCAAACCAATAAATACACAAAGGGGTGGACAGCAATTAGAGCCAACTGGAATCCCTAAACAATTCCCAATTCCCCCCTTCTCAATCAAGTATGTTGGTATGGCCCTCTGCATCAGAGCTGACTCCACCCCCTGCCCCATTATGTTGCCATTTCAGGAACTAAATAAAGAACAGAACATTAGTACAACAGTGCATATTGTCACCAAGCCATTTTCAAATACTGATTGTGTTTTATGCATTATAATATAATATAATCATTGCAAATGTCAATACTAGAGGTTAGAGTAGAATGCAAATGTGAGTGTGGGTTAGAGGAGTCTTATCTCACTGTGGGGCTGGGATAACAGCCCTCACAGAAGTGTTTAGAATTGATTGTGATGCTGTTGATGATGTTACAGATGTCGTGCAATGGCTTTCGGGGGAATTTTATTTTGAAGTTTTAGTCTGAAACGGAAGGCTGTGTGTTTCTGAACCAATCAGAACCAATCAGAGCAAAAAGAGCGCAGTTTGCCGGCCACTGCTACAGAGCTGACAATGAGGTTATATCTTCCCTTCTTCTCTGGAGTCCTGCCTCAGGGCGGACCAGAGGTAGAAAGCTGTCGTTCCCTGATGTCATCGCTATAGGGACACATGCTGGGGAGGAACTGGGGGTGGCAATGAAGGACCGGGAGGTCTGGCGTAGCATTGTGGAATCCATGATCTTGAGTGCGGTCGAAAATGATGATGATGATGATTGTTTGTTTACAAAACTTTACAAGTCAGAGACAGGTGAATCCTGTGCACGCAGCTATACCACGTGGCTTTTTAAATGTTTTTTCTTTGCGGCTTTCACCTTTATTTTATATTTTTTATAGAGGGACAGACAGTATAGGCTGACAGGAAATAGGGGAGTGACATGCAGTAAAGGCACCCGCGGCATATATTATTGTTTAAAAATGTATTCAGTGAAATTAGAAGATCTACAGGCAGAGCTATTACTTAGAATGTTGGAGGAACATGCACGCACGCACGGCCGCACGAACACATGTAAAACTGAGGCTGAAGTTGATGTTTTTGTTCAATGCAGTGTAGGCCTACTGTATGAGTATGACACAAGATATTAGAATGAATAAAGGGGAAATAAACATTTCCGTGTTTGTGTGAGGACACTTCCATTTCTATACTTCCATTTCTATAATTATTATAGAAATTAGTTAGTTTTTCTTTTTTATCACTACTTTGTGGACCACACACAATTGCATTAAGCTTCTTATACCTGTATTATAGTAGTGACAAACTACTACTATTCTTGCACTAAAGACCCCCACAAATATGAGAGAAACCTCTCTCTGATGTCTGTTCACGTGCTTGTCCTCACTTTTCAAATGGCTATCATGGGTTTAGGCTTAGGATAATACTTTAAAACCAGAGAAAAATATTGGAATTGAGCAAACTCAACTAATTACCTTTTTTTCTTCTTCTATTATTAAAATAAAAATAAAAAGTACCTGATATTTCTGTATGGCTTCATCCAGTAACAAAACGGGCATGACTGATACATACAGGCTGCTCTAACATGGCCCTTTCTCATATAAAACGTCAATGGACAGACAGGCAGACACACACACACACACACACACACACACACACACACACACACACACACACACACACACACACACACACACACACACACACACACACACACACACACACACACACACACACACAGAGACAGTTTCATACCCAGGAGCCCGAGAGACACTGACAGGCTGTCAGTGTACACTAGGCTGCTGTACAGTTTACAATGTCAGGGAAAACGGGATATGTAGGATGTCAGGTGTCAATCAGGACGTGGTAGGAGGTACAGTAGGCTAGACATAGGACTGAAAGCTGCCCTTCAAGTCCGGCTCCGCCCAAAGCCTTTGTGCTGCTGTCTCTGTAGCCAATTACAACGTATTTCCCATGATAAAGCTGGCCATTAGCACTAACGGGTTTCGCAACATGAAGCGGAACAGTGAATATAGATAGAAGAAAATCTACGAGGCGGCTTTTTCCTCTGCCATAACAAAGCCTCCTTTTCAAGAGGGAATCCTTTGTTCGCTGTTTGAGTCTCCCCCCACAGGCGGCCATTTAAAAACTCAAAATCTCACTTGAGACTAAACTACAGCCCACAATAGGGTAATTAAAAAGGGGGGTGACGCGCGCACGCACACACACACACACACACACACACACACACACACACACACAAACACTTGGACCACCAGAATGCCATCTTTAAGGAAGTGATCCATCTTCAGATTGGAGCCTGCTGGCCTATTTTTGGCATCCGTCATAATTTCTTTTGTTTGTTTGTTTGGAGCCTAGAGGCTTTAATATTAGGCTATTGGCTCCATACTTGTGGGCCAGGCCCTATTAACAACTAACTCTTTATTTCCAGCTCTTGTTAAAACAAAGAGGAAAACCCACATACTGTCAGCTTTATATACCTTGAACTACAAGGTAAGATACTGTGTGTATCTCCTCCCTCGCACGCGCGCCGAGGCCTAACTATTCTTAAATATTCATGAGAGGAGCAGCTCAGGATTCAATGTATTTATCTTCATCGTCAGAGGTTTTATGTGCCTCTGTGCCTCAGACAACGAGAGGTAGTGTGTGCAGGAGGAGACGGTGAAGAGAAGCAGAAGAAGGGAGGGAGGAGGAAGATGATGATGATGATGAGGGGACGGAGAGTCAAAATAAAGAGGCAGGGGAAAAAGCTCTGAATCGACAGTATTTCCCCTCAGATGGAAAATGTGGCAGATATTCTGGGCCCCGGGAGTATTTAGCTGGGCGAATGTTTTGTTTGAACAGGGCGTCTTAGTGGCAAAGCCTGGTGCTATGATTCATTAAGACGTGCGACGTGAAGGGAATTATGATGTGCCGGGATCAGATGGGGAACCAAGGCGTGTGTGTGTGTGTGTGTGTGTGTGTGTGTGTGTGTGTGTGTGTGTGTGTGTGTGTGCGTGCGTGCGACGTGCGTGCGTGCGTGCATGCATGCGTGCGCTGTGCTCTCTCGCGCATGCCCATTAGAGCCTCAGAGAAACGGGGACAAGGACAGTCTTAGCAGTTCCCTGTGTGTTGTGCAGTTGCGTAACTCCATAGCACTGCGCTGGCCCCGTGGACACTGCTGTTGTCATAGGGTGTGTGTAAACACCTGGGTGGGTGGGGAGGAGGAGGATGGAGGGACGGTCGGGGGGAAAGTCTCAACGTAAACACGAAACACTATCTGGCACTATGCTCGTCCTGTCCAATTCAATTTCTATAAAGAAGTCAGTGTCACTGTTGTCAATGGGCGCAATCAATAGAGACGTATGGAACTGATTTGTTTGCATCTACAGTATTTAGGACATTTGTCAGAATCTGCCATGCAAGTCAATCAATCAATCAATCAATCAATCAAACTTTATTTATATAGCACATTTCATACAAGTGCAACGCAATGCTATTCACAGATCAAAACAAGAAAAACGTTTAAAAAACATTAATGAAAGGGGAAAAGGACAATCAGAATCAAATCAAAAGGAAATTAGAAATTGAAAGACGAGGCTAAAAAGGTCTTGAGATTTCTTCTAAGACTGTCCGTGGATCCAGAGAGCCGCAGGCTCACAGGCAGATGAATGCTCATGGAGTTACTGGCTTGAACTTCTTCCTTTTTCTGTCTCACAATTTTTCTGTCTCAACGCCTATAACTCTCTTGTTCTGTTGTCCTCTTCCTCGCACTAGCTGTCTCCCTCTCTTTCGCCTCTCTCTCCTCTACCAATCTGCTGCACCGTTGCAGACGCGCGCGGTAAATGGCTGCCCCGACAAGGTGACACCCGCGCTCGCGCTGAACGGGCTGCGAATCTCTCACCTTATTAAATATACCTCGACAGTCAGCCATATCTCAGACCACTCTCACCTGCAGCCAAGGTTACAACCACCCCGTGTTATTTTTAACTTCCTGTTTTGAGCAGGCGACTGCGCTTCAGGGCTGTGTGTAATGTATATGTGAGAATATGGGGGGGAGAGAGAGAGAGAGAGAGAGAGAGAGAGAGAGAGAGAGAGAGAGAGAGAGAGAGAGGGAGAGATGTGTTAAGAGTTGGAGGGCAACACTGACAGTTGGGGGCATGAAATACATTCTTTGAAAACAGTCCCGCACTCTTTCACGCTCTCTCTCTAACACACACACACACACACACACACACACACACACACACACACACACACACACACACACACACACACACACACACACACTTCTTGCACATGGTCAACACATGTGCCCCAATATGAGATATGGTGCGTGAAAGGGATCCACTGCACTACAGTGGTGATGAGAGTTCGGTACAGTCCAGGTATAGGTACAGTAGGTACAGTAGGTAGGTCCACTGATAAACAGACAATGCTTTTGACTGGTAGCATATGAGAACGATAGGGTGGCAGGAGTCTATATACCGTTAATGTGTATTTCTTTCCTCATACTACCGTGCTAAGACTCATAGTCATAGTTCATGTTCATGTGTTTTTGAGTAACGCATTCCTAATTATTTCAAGCTGGACAACAACAACAACAACAACAGCAACATTCTATCATCTGTCTGGCAGGACACATATTCCATACATTAATTGTCACAGATGCAATACTATTTCTGTTACACATTTAATCTCCTCAGCAGATAGATGAGGGAGTATGTTGCATTGATTCATCACTGTCTTATAGGACAATTATTGCATACGGTAATCGTCTAATCATAATTATTTGAGATTATATACACACACACACACACACACACACACACACACACACACACACACACACACACACACACACACACACACACACACACACACACACACACACACACACACACACACACACACACACACACACACACACACATATATATAATCGTTTCTGTGTTGAAGAATCATACATTTTCACATGTTCCAAAAATTGCAGAAATTGTATTGTAATTTCTTTGTAATCTTTATATATTTGTCATGTGCACTGTGCAAAGGACAAAAGACATTTTCATTCATGTCGATGTTCAACGTTTAAAAACACAATTAAATTGTTAATTTAATTTATTGTCACAATTATGATCTGATTGTGACAGGCCCAGTGAGGACCTGATTTGCACCACATCTCCCAGCAGGTGTGTCATTGTTAGCTAGCCATCTGAGCTTGTAATCCTCTGGACGTGAACACGCTGCATTTGAAAAAGGTCACCGCACAAGGACACATTCAGTTTGACTGGACAATTGTGCGCGTGTGTGATAGTGTGTTTGAATGTGTGTGTAGTGTATTAACCCATTCTGACCTGAGATCAGATTCATACGAGGTTTCCGACTGGACACACACTGGTCTGACGAACCCATTCTGACCTGAGATCAGATTCCAGAAATGTCAGTCGCTCTTCGATTTTTCAAAAATAGCAGACCTACAAGCTCGTATCGCGCCACTCGGTGGCGCGATATGAGCTTGTAGATCTGCTATTTTTCAATAGCTAAAGCACGACATGGGTGCCCGGTCAGAATGGGTTAAATACACACAATTTGTGTGCATGGGTAATTTATTAGTGTTTGTTGTGGGGCTGTGCTATTGTGTTTGTTGTGGGGCTGTGCTATTGTGTTTGTTGTGGGGCTGTGCTATTGTGCGTGCGTGCGTTTGTGCGTGCGTGCATTTGCGTGAGATTGTATTTGCATGTGTGCTTAAGCATTTATAATGCTGTATGTGTGTGTGCAGTTTGTGCACGTGCCTGCATGTGCTCATGCATGTGTGTACTGTAGAGTACATGCGTACTAACGTCTTTGTCCTCTGATGACCTTGTTCTTTAACATTTTGTACCACATCTGTGCAACCTTTTATAATTGTACGGTCAGACTCTCTCAGTGTTGACCTTTGAAATGAAATAACGCCTGGCTTTATAATGAGGAGGTCTTTGCCTTGCGCCTCCTGTTTGTGTGGACAAACTAAATCCTTGTGTTTTTTAAATAGACTCCCCCGTTGTATATCATACTATTACATATACTGAACAGACTGTCAGTCCATCCTCGTTCATGTTCCTCCTCAGTGGGTTGATCCCCTCGATCTGAACTTGTGCATAGGCATTGGCCATTGGCCTACTCAGGGAATGACGAAGCTGATTACAAGGAAAGAAAAACGTGTCGGCTATCCAGCAGTGTGTGAGTGTTCTTTCTTGTAAAGACATGGAGAAATAAAATAAACTAACTATCACTCTGAGCGCAACTCGTCACTTATTTAAATTCACTCGAGCTTAGACAAGGTGCGTCAGCATAGCTGCTGATATACTGTACATGATATGGACATTAGTTAAGCTCTCTGCAGGTTATAATATCGTCTGTGATCGCAGTCCCATATAGATATAGCTCAGGTGAATAGTAAGTGGAAATGTGGCTATGAACTAGTTTTCATGGATGTTCCAATGACATTAGACTGAGATCCATTCACTTTGCAGGTTGCTGATCCGGTCAAGAGTCTGGAGTGGATATGGATAACGGTGCGTGCATTCATGTACGGAAACGGTACCAGATACTTATGTACGGAAACGGTACCAGGCAGATACAGTAGGCAGGCTCTAGACCAGATCAGAGCAATGAGAATGTAAATGATAGAAACCAGACTTTCCACGTACTGTACTGCCTGGTGATGCGAGGTTATATCCATCAGGTATGCAGTGTTCATTTTCTCGCCCCTGCATGGGCACACATTTACTTAAAAGACATGAACTTCCCAGTGATGTTCTGGAGCATGTGCACCTGCATGTAAGTGGATTTCTCACTCGTATCATAACATCGGTACTGTTAATTTAACACTGAAAGTGTAACTGCAGGTCCATTGTCACACAACAATTAACACATTACTGTGTATACTGTAGGTGGGGAAATTCACACTAAAAGCGAACAAAGCGTCCATTGTACAGTACTTACTGTACAAAAACTATAATCACCTGTAGATCTGAGAGAATTCATCTCAAATCCAACATTAACTGCACTGTGTTAATTACAGTGTGTGTTTTGGAGTCAAACGCTCAAAATGTTGGTCGTGTTTGCCGTCTTGCCGTGATGTCGTGTGGCGTCGGATGCTAAGCTAGCAGCATTCACAGCATGGCCGCCGCTCGGCGTGGGCATGTGTGTAGGCGGGACTCCTCGCTGGGCGGACCGCTGCTCCTCTGCTGTGGAACGTGTCAAGTGCTATCGAGGGAGCTGAGTGGAGAGCGGGTCTCTCAGCAGTTTCTCGAGTCAACGTGTAGAATGTGCTGGCTTGGTGCTAGCCTCCCTGGCCGCCGGCCAGCCAGAACCTTGGCGCGGGCCTCTCCCGCGCAAACGGGCCATTTCTTCTTGTGGTCGTGGTTTCATAGCCAATGACTTCACTGAACCGCACAGCTATTAGCTATACATACAGTAAACCCCTCCCCTCCCTCACTCCCTGCTGATGCTTAGACCCACAGTAAACTGTGGTATTGATCCTTGGATGGATGTTGACATACGGGCGTGTGTGTGTGTGTGTGTGCGCGCTCGCGCGCGCACCCGTGCGTGCGTGCGTGCGTGCGGTACAGTGTTCACAGTACATTGCTCCATTGCATGGGATGAGCGTTTCTTTCCCAGTCCCTCCCCCTCCGCATTCTGACCCTACAGTACATCTTTGCCCTGGCAGAATTTCTAATGACTGGTGAGCGTTTGAGAATGATTGCATGTGACGGATAGCTAATGTGTAGGGTCGCTTGCAACATGTGTCAGAGCCGCTATACATTAGCCCATTCTGAGCTGAGATCAGATTCATACGAGGTTTCCACTGGACACACGCTGGTCTGACGAACCCATTCTGACCTGAGATCGGATTCTAAAAATGTCAGTCGTTCTTAGATTTTTTTCAAAAATAGCAGACCTGCAAGCTCGTATCGCGCCACTCGGTGGCGCGATATGAGCTTGTAGATCTGCTATTTTTCAATAGCTAAAGCATAACATGATGCCGACACCAAAATGGGTGCGCGGTCAGAATGGGTTAGCCTACATTCACTGCCAAGGCTTCTCAAATGATCAAGGGAAGCAGCAAAGGTCGCCGCTTGAATAAGATATTTGGTGGCGCATAATATCTCGTCTCTCTGCTCCGGATGCGCTGACTAAAGATTATTTTGGGCATTTTTTTAAAAGATGTTAGAGTTTCAGTGCTGACCTTGAGGTTTTGTGGTTTATGAATAATTAACGGACGCCAATTATTGTATCTCGTGTATTGCGCGGAGGGCTGTGTATATGATGTGTAATATGAAGACTGTTCTACCACATCAGTCATATTCCTCGTGCTGTATGTTGTGTACTTGGCAAATAAAAATTATTCTGATGGGATCCAATAACGCATAAAACGACTTGGTTGTGAAATGTGTCACATTATGCTGTTGCCAACGTGTTGCACTTCTATAAAATGTACTCGCTGATACTGTATCTTGGGCATTCATAACATTAATTCTAAATACAGAGATTTATTCAGCACACGTTCCTGACTGTATCCACACGTATAAAATGACACAGAGGCCAGTACATTTTGAAATGAGCAGAATGAGGGAGACATCGCTAAAGGCACTGCAGATTCAATAGAGGCCTCTTTAACACAGTGATTGGAAAGTAATTACCAATTGATTACAACAGGCTACGTGCCATAATATTACAATCTCTCCTTGTTTGTTGAAGGATAATATGACATCAAATTGGACACGACCTCTAGTAATTGCTCTCCAAACCCGCTTCTCTACACAGACAGTTAGTGCACTACTGCATCGATTCAAAAAAGTGGGTCCACTGAGTAATAATTGTCCTCTTTGATTTCTTTAACTGGGCTTGTTTGTTTTTAACTGTATCTCTTGGCGTCATTGCAAGTGATAGGGAAACATGAATGAATGAATGAATGAATGAATGAAAAAAAAATCTGTACAGGTTACTTGTGTACTCTACTCACCAGCATGTGTCTGTTTCATTGTGCCTCATAATCTCACTTGCTGACCTGTGAGACCTTTCTCCTTTAATCCTAATTTATACGCCATGGCATGACGGAGTATAAATTGGGTTTACCCGTGTCCAGTGAAGGTAAGATAGATTAAACACATAAGAACTAGTCTGGCCGTGACGGGAGTCGACTTTTGCTGGAAAGCGGTAAACGGGATGGGCAGTAGGCTAGGGGAAGGCCTTTGGGTGAAGGCTGAGGTGATGGCTCAAGCTAAGGGGCTGATCCCTTAAAGATAATCTCCCCACTAAGGGATTTGATTTTCTCATTCGTCTGGGCACTCTAAGCTTTGTCTGGAGGTCACAGCAACAGGGAGGACGGGCAGATTCACACTTGGGCCACTTCTGGACAGTCGACGCACAAGGAAGGAATGAGACTTGTAGCTCCC
>NC_139702.1:50353218-50386596 GCF_964188405.1 Protomyctophum parallelum | reverse complement strand
CATCTTTACAGTATCTACAGTAGATTTACAGATCTCGGGGGGGGGGGGGGGGGGGGGGCACGGTGGCACAGTTGGTAGTGCTGTCGCCTCACAGCTAGAAGGTCCTGGGTTCGATTCCCGCTCGGGGCGCTGTGGGTGCTGGCGGCGTGTTTCCTCATCCACGTCATCAGTGCCCATACCCGAAGGTGGGGTTGGCGAAAGGGCCTTTCTGTGTGGAGTTTGCATGTTCTCCCCGTGCAGTAATCCTGGTCTCTAAACTGCCTCCCCCTGGCCAGCCGGGACGCCTGATGGAGGGGAAAGGAACTGGTTGGAATAACGTGTTCCTTCCACGCGCTATGTCCAACCAGGGAAACTCCCCCCTGTCAGGTGTAAAGGAGCAACTTGGACACTCAAGCATGAAGGAAGCATGAGTTAAGTCCGTTGCTCTCCCCAGGTTGGCGGAGGGTGTGTAGAGCCCAGGATCACATTAGATGATTGACACAGGGATGAAAAATGGGTTACAAAATCGTGGGATAAAAATATATAAAAAAAAAAAGATTTACAGATCTCTGTAATCTGCCCTAATCCTATTCCAATTTACAATTCACTCACGAGCATGCATTCACCTATACAAGAAGACTGATTTAATATTATTTGTTGTTACTTATTAGCCAATATTGAAATAAAGCGTTCCATTTTGAAGCTGTGCAGTCCTGCGTGATGCTGTAGGTGGGTGACCAAGGTTGGGGCTGGAACTTGGAAGACTGTCTTCCAGGATCTGTTAGTGTGGGTCTGATGGTCCCATTTCTAAATATGGGTTTAATGGCCGTTTCTTGTACCCTCCCGAGGACTGCCTGTTGTGTCCTGTTGCAGCTGACAAGCATCACATTGATTGGCATTATTCCAGGCAGAGTGTGATGTGAGTGTCCACCGAGAGCAGGTCTTCTGTGGGGAGGCCATTTCTTGACAGCAGTGAGTGAATAAGTGCAGTCGTTGAGAGTTGCTTTCCTTTAGCGACTGCTCAACATGGATCTCATTGCTCAGTTTGTTGTCCATGCAGCATGTACGTAGCCCAGGCTCTTGGTGGTTGGGACGATTGGGAAGCACTTGTCTATACCCAAGCTTGGTGGGTCTGGTTGGCTGGTTTAAATGGATGGTTTATGACTTGTTGTGTTCAAGAGAAGTATGATTGAAGGGAATAATGATTATCAGAATATATTCATTGATGCAACATGAAACATTGCATTTGATGTGGACCGTGGTCCTTGTATACACTATACAGTATATTCAATCCAGAGTATTGTTTTGAACTATGATTACTGTAAAAACAATTACTATTGAGTACTATTGTAAAAAAAAAAAGATTAATTCATATAGGACCCATGTTATAGGGGGAAGAAATCAATCTTATTGTGAAATCAATCTTATTGTGAAATCAATCTTATTGTGAAATCAATCTTATTGTGAAATCATATAGTTCAGGTGTCATTGTATACATCCTCAAATAGGTCTATTTGCTTTATTACAGCAGCTGTAAACAATTTGCATGATTATTTATTTATTTTCGAGGCAGCGCGCTATACCCAAAAAGTCCCTTTACTGGAGGATTACGTTATCAATTACAATTTGCCCGTGGCTGTAATCAGTGTATACGTTTGAAAGGTAACCCGGCCAACCCCTATGCAACACGAGCCCCGGCAGGAGGAAATCTCATATTTCTGTATGCTCAGGTACTCTCCCAACATCTCCCTACCTACTGTAGGTCACCTTCACCACCAGGGAAAACAATTCTCCTGTGGTTCTCTCACTCGTCGCTCTCCCTATCACATACACACGCACGCACGCACAGCGCGTGCGAGAGCGCACACTACCCATAAGACCTTTCTCTCTCTTTGGAAAGGTGGTGAGTGGGCGTCAACCCAATGTTTATACTGTCTGCCCATGGTTATGTAAGCCATTTTCCCTCTCTCTCTCTCTCTCTCTCTCTCTCTCTCTCTCTCCCCATCTCGCTTGGCCTGATTAAACTAATCTTACCTGCTGTGTATTACAGTACATAATTTTCAGTACCGTGAGCCAGATATTGGAGAATGTGTTACTGTATACTTTACTGACAGAAAAGTAGATGAGGTGCAGAGTGAAGGATGCTTCTCTTTCAAGAAAGACAGGTTCAGAGAGGATGTTTGTACTGTAGTACTTGTCTGAACCATCTCTGTGGTAACAACCTACACTGAACGAGTCAGTGTCTGCTGCTTATACCCACACACATGCAAGGGCACACGCGCATGTGTGTGTGTGTGTGTGTGTGTGTGTGTGTGTGTGTGTGTGCGCGCGCGTGTGCCTGAGTGGACAGTGTTACATGCATGATGAGAACATTGTTTCTCTGTACAACAAAGCCTCTCTATGGTTCAACGCCGTGTTTACTGACTCCATCATACTAATCATGTACTTATGTGGGTTAAAGAGTTTGTTTGTACCATGTGGTGCCCTCTATCTTCTTTCAGCAGCCATGCAACATTCACAGCCTATTATTCACCCATAACGCTGTCATCTACAGAACCTGAGAGTGACGATCATGGCTCCTCCGCTTCCTTTTGTATACTTCAGGGGACTCATGTTGCGTTTACTTCCTGGTCGGTTGACACGGCAACTAATCTGGCTAGTTCCGCTAACATTGCTGCGACCCTTGACCTTGTCGGTTTCTTTGAAACCGTATTGACCTACTTTGCTGGAGAGGTTATAGAGTGCAAAATCATCTAGCAAATATCTCAAACCACTCACATGCATGCATGTACAGTACATGGGCTCACCGTTATGCACACTGGCACACTTACAGTATGTAATACAAATATACAGTATGTATAACCCACATGTATTTTAATTCCAAAATATGATAGAATATTGTATTTGGGCAGTGGGCACATGTGCGTGCGACTGCGTATGCACACGAAAGCATCGTGCATATTGTCCATACCGTACCACTGTACTTTTCTTACTGGTTCTGTGAGACATCTCGAGCTTAAATAACCATCTTCCTTAGAGTTAGCTCTTGCTGACTTAGCATTCCTTCCCTAGCTGAGGGGGGGCCCAGATATTCAAATCATTCGGAAAATGCTCCCAGGGTGACATCCAAATTACTGGCGGAACACTCGAGACCAGCTTGAGCCTAAACATCTGTCCAGAGGTCCTAACCCTGTTCTAAAATGGGAGGGGTGTGGGTGCCTTGTCCAGCTCTCACCAGCCACACAGTCTTTCTGTCTTGCTACAGTAGTGTCCCCCTCAAACATGCACATGCAGCAGAATGCTTGGGAAAGAAAGAGAAACCACGATATTTGGTTCTGTACTAGGGATGGGTCCGATTAATCGATTCATTGATAATCGTTAATAGGACCGGAAATCGATTATGAAAATTAATAATCGAAAATCTTTTTTTTTTTAATGAAAATCTGTTGGAAAGGCAATATTGTCATCCAAACAGGACAGGGCTATAGGCCTACCAAAGTGTGCCTGGGATGTGTCTGTGTAGCTGCATGACTGAGAGGAGTGTGAGTGACTGAGTGTGAGTGGAGATTGATTCCAATCAAGATACAGGTTTGGAGGATTTAGCATCCATCCATCTTCAACCGATTATCCGTAGTTGGGTCGCGGGGGCAACAGCTCCACCAGAGAGCTCCAGACTTCCCTCTCCAGAGCAACATTAGTGACTTCCTCCTGGGGGATTCCGAGACGTTCCAAGGCCAGTGAGTCGATGTATTTCCTCCAACTGCGCCTTGGTCTGCCCCGGGGTCTCCTCCCAGTGGGACATGCGTCGAGGACCTCCCTAGGGAGGCGCCCGAGAGGCATCCTAACCAGATGCCCGAACCACCTCAGCTGACTCCTTTCCAGGCGAAGGAGCAGCGGTTCTACTCCGAGTCTCTCGCGTGTGACTGAACTTCTCACCCTATCTCTAAGGGAGATGCCAGCCACCCGTCGAAGAAAACTCATTTCGGCCGCTTGTATCCGTGACCTTATTCTTTCGGTCATGACCCACACTTCATGACCATACTGTAGGTGAGAGTAGGAACGAAGATTGTTCGGTAGACAGATTTAGCAGGTGTTGGGAATTGACCTAATCAGGCATATAGGCTGGGGTTGCTATGGTGATCAATTGGCTCAACACTGGTCGAGGGACCACCAGTGGTCCTCATTCAAGTTAGTAGCCAAATGGACCCTTATTAACTCTGAAGAGTAAAATTTTTTGTTAATCATCTACATCAGGGCCAGGGGTTCCAAACTTTTTTGACTTAGGTACCCCTTGGGTACACCTTGGGTATATTTAACATTAACAATACTTTGCTCCACAATAAGTGTCAGAGCAATCATTGATGAAGACCTGCCCTTAAGAGTGTGAGACTGTGAGTGTGACTCCTCTGCATGGAATGGAGCAATATAATGGCACAGTCCTAACACACTGGTGTGACCGGTCTTTCCTCCAAATTAATGTGTCTAGGACCAAAGAAATGCTTATTGATTTCCAGAGGAGGGCCTGTCTGCCTGTCCCTGCACCGCATAATATGATTAAGCGTGAGTCAGAGGTGCAGCAATACAGTATTGACATATGATTGTTTTGGCACAAGAAGCTTAATCTTTATGCAAATATAGGAGTTTTAAGGATGATTGAGACACAATCTACACTACAGATGAAAATATTTATTATTTTATTTAGCGGTAGTCGTGCATTAACCGTACCAAGATGAGACACAGAAGTTGACTAGCAGGCGGTCAATGATTGGCTGCTATTTATATTGTTATATCACGACATAATGTTATATCATCAACCTATACCTAAATGGCGTTATAGCTACGCCTTGTGACAGCTGGGAGACTTTGCAACGTGACGCATTACTTTACCTGCAGGGTTACGTCTTCTGATAGTTGCACTTGAACGTTGACATGGAATAATAATGCTGTTTAGTGTTTCATTAGCGCAAAGTCGCGAAGGTGACAAAATAGGGTCATGAACGCACGTGAAACTAAGGCTGCGATAATAAAGATGCCAAGGTTTGACAGTGATGTCACTGTTATGCTTATGCAACACAGGAATTAATTAAAGGACTCCAAGCTAATAAATAAGGGGCTAGCTTCCTGCTCATAAAACACAGTGATCTGACATCACTGGCGAATCCTTGGTATTACGATCACTTTTCTCCGCTGGAAGGTCATATTCACGGCCGAGAAACGAAATTCCCGGCTGCCTCACGCCTCATGTACCGGTGGTACTGTATATGTCCCGCGAACTGGCACCTATCTATCCATCTATCCATCTATCCATCTATCTATCTATCTATCTATCTATCTATCTATCTATCTATCTATCTATCCATCCATCAGAACCAGCAACAGTTTGTATCTTATGCACCTTATACACATTTGTATTGTACATGGACATGACTGGATCAAATCATAACCTCTGCTATCTTTAAAGATGAAAGGACACTGAATACAATGAAACTGCTGCTGCCCTTGAAGTTTCTCTATAGAGAGTTAAAAGGGAACGAGAGAGAGAGAGAGAGAGAAAACGACAGCAAAAAGAAGAGACCTTTGATCTGACAGTGTTGTCCGTCCCCTTGAGTTAGTACTCTGGCTGTACCCAGAAATAGAGGAGACAGGGGTCAGGAAGGGGAGGAAAAACTGCCTCAGAAACCCCATCGTCCGTTTGCAAAACTCTTACATTACATGTTGTCTTCACGATTTACGGGGGAATCGTATTCATGTGTTGCCAGGATGATGGAAACAGTGCGTGTTGTTGGTGTGCTAGTGGCTACAGTACTTGAATGCCTATAGAACCAAATGCAATTATTGTCAAATTCTATTGGGCAAATTATGATACAGAAAAATATCAATGTATTGTCTGAAGAATCAATATAGATGAAGCCAGTGATTTACACTGCAAATGCCTAGCCTGTTTAACCCATTCTGACCGGGCACCCATTTTGGTGTCAGCATCATGTCATGCTTTAGCTATTTAAAAATAGCAGATCTACAAGCTCATATCGCGCCACCGAGTGGCGCGATACGAGCTTGTAGGTCTGCTATTTTTGAAAAATCGAAGAGCGACTGACATTTTTAGAATCTGATCTCAGGTCAGAATGGGTTCATCAGACCAGTGTGTGTCCGGCGGAAACCTCGTATGAATCTGATCTCAGGTCAGAATGGGTTAACCACCACATAAATAAACACCTAGTCAGGGGTGTTTCTAGGAATAATATAATAATAATAAACTGTATTTAACTGTACTCAACCTACGTAGGAAAGTGCTCCTCCTACTGTATGCCTTCCCTCTGAAGGCAGCTCCAGACAGCACAGACGGTCGGCTGCTCGGCCAGTTTGAAAGCGTAGTGAGCTTGTCAGCAGGAGACTCCTGACGACAAGCTCCCGTCGCTTGCCGTCGATATCGCCAATCCGACGCGTCGGAACCCCGAAAACAAGCCCAAAAGAAGTCACGAGTTTCACCACTTGAGCCCTATTACATCAGCTATTTTCAAAAAGAATCATTAAAGCAAGCTCAAATTAGCAACTACATTTCAGAAATAAGACCAAACTAAAGCTATGAATATTCATATGTTACAGGAAAACTAGCCCAAAGTCGCTTATAATAAGCAGAACTGGCAACACTGCAAACCAGCGCTGCCATTTACTACAATGACTTCTACATGTATTTCGGAAAGCCATGTAGAGGTTTGCACAACGGGGTTCCACCGTGACTCAAGTCACGGCTGGTCTGGTGCATCCCATGCAGGAGCAGGACTGCTTTAGGCCTGGTAGAAGGACTGCTTTAGGCCTGGTAGAAGGACTGGTTTAGGCCTGGTAGAATGACTGGTTTAGGCCTGGTAGAATGACTGGTTTAGGCCTGGTAGAATGACTGGTTTAGGCCTGGTAGAAGGACTGGTTTAGGCCTGGTAGAAGGACTGGTTTAGGCCTGGTAGAAGGACTGGTTTAGGCCTGGTAGAATGACTGGTTTAGGCCTGGTAGAAGGACTGGTTTAGGCCTGGTAGAAGGACTGCTTTAGGCCTGGTAGAAGGACTGGTTCAGGCCTCGTAGAAGGACTGCTTTAGGCCTGGTAGAATGACTGGTTTAGGCCTGGTAGAAGGACTGGTTTAGGCCTGGTAGAAGGACTGGTTTAGGCCTGGTAGAATGACTGGTTTAGGCCTGGTAGAAGGACTGGTTTAGGCCTGGTAGAAGGACTGGTTTAGGCCTGGTAGAAGGACTGGTTTAGGCCTGGTAGAAGGACTGGTTTAGGCCTGGTAGAAGGACTGGTTTAGGCCTGGTAGAAGGACTGGTTTAGGCCTGGTAGAAGGACTGGTTTAGGCCTGGTAGAAGGACTGGTTTAGACCTGGTAGAAGGACTGGTTTAGGCCTGGTAGAAGGACTGGTTTAGGCCTGGTAGAAGGAAGGACTGGTTTAGGCCTGGTAGAAGGACTGGTTTAGGCCTGGTAGAAGGACTGGTTTAGGCCTGGTAGAAGGACTGGTTTAGGCCTGGTAGAAGGACTGGTTTAGGCCTGGTAGAAGGACTGGTTTAGGCCTGGTAGAAGGAAGGACTGGTTTAGGCCTGGTAGAAGGACTGGTTTAGGCCTGGTAGAAGGACTGGTTTAGGCCTGGTAGAAGGAAGGACTGGTTTAGGCCTGGTAGAAGGACTGGTTTAGGCCTGGTAGAAGGACTGGTTTAGGCCTGGTAGAAGGACTGCTTTAGGCCTGGTAGAAGGACTGGTTTAGGCCTGGTAGAAGGACTGGTTTAGGCCTGGTAGAAGGACTGGTTTAGGCCTGGTAGAATGACTGGTTTAGGCCTGGTAGAATGACTGGTTTAGGCCTGGTAGAATGACTGCTTTAGGCCTGGTAGAATGACTGGTTTAGGCCTGGTAGAATGACTGGCTTAGGCCTGGTAGAAGGACTGGTTTAGGCCTGGTAGAAGGACTGGTTTAGGCCTGGTAGAAGGACTGGTTTAGGCCTGGTAGAATGACTGGTTTAGGCCTGGTAGAAGGACTGGTTTAGGCCTGGTAGAAGGACTGGTTTAGGCCTGGTAGAAGGACTGGTTTAGGCCTGGTAGAATGACTGGTTTAGGCCTGGTAGAATGACTGGTTTAGGCCTGGTAGAAGGACTGGTTTAGGCCTGGTAGAAGGACTGGTTTAGGCCTGGTAGAAGGACTGGTTTAGGCCTGGTAGAAGGACTGGTTTAGGCCTGGTAGAAGGACTGGTTTAGGCCTGGTAGAAGGACTGGTTTAGGCCTGGTAGAAGGACTGGTTTAGGCCTGGTAGAAGGACTGGCTTAGGCCTGGTAGAAGGACTGGTTTAGGCCTGGTAGAAGGACTGGTTTAGGCCTGGTAGAATGACTGGTTTAGGCCTGGTAGAATGACTGGTTTAGGCCTGGTAGAATGACTGGTTTAGGCCTGGTAGAAGGACTGGTTTAGGCCTGGTAGAAGGACTGGCTTAGGCCTGGTAGAAGGACTGGTTTAGGCCTGGTAGAAGGACTGGTTTAGGCCTGGTAGAATGACTGGTTTAGGCCTGGTAGAAGGACTGGTTTAGGGCTGGTAGAAGGACTGGTTTAGGCCTGGTAGAAGGACTGGTTTAGGCCTGGTAGAAGGAAGGCACTGGAGCAAGCTCGGGCAATTAAAGCCTTTAAACACAGGGTACTGGCAAACAGAGTGGTTTCGGTCATCATGACCTGACATGGAAACACGGTCACTCTGTTTGCCTACACCCTGGGAATAAAAGCCTTCCTTCTACCATGTCAAGTTTTATTTGCTGGCTGACAGCCAAAAACAGCAGATTTGACATGGAGACACGTAAGATATATCAACAGCAAGAACTCTAGTGTATAAGTGTGGATGTGGTGAGTACAGATAACTCTAGTGTATAAGTGTGGATGTGGTGAGTACAGATAACTATAGTGTATAAGTGTGGATGTGGTGAGTACAGATAACTATAGTGTATAAGTGTGGATGTGGTGAGTACAGATAACTATAGTGTATAAGTGTGGATGTGGTGAGTACAGATAACTATAGTGTATAAGTGTGGATGTGGTGAGTACAGATAACTATAGTGTATAAGTGTGGATGTGGTGAGTACAGATAACTATAGTGTATAAGTGTGGATGTGGTGAGTACAGATAACTATAGTGTATAAGTGTGGATGTGGTGAGTACAGATAACTCTAGTGTATAAGTGTGGATGTGGTGAGTAGCCTACAGATAAGTCTAGTGTATAAGTGTGGATGTGGTGAGTACAGATAAGTCTAGTGTATAAGTGTGGATGTGGTGAGTACAGATAAGTCTAGTGTATAAGTGTGGATGTGGTGAGTACAGATAACTATAGTGTATAAGTGTGGATGTGGTGAGTACAGAACTATAGTGTATAAGTGTGGATGTGGTGAGTACAGATAACTCTAGTGTATAAGTGTGGATGTGGTGAGTACAGATAACTCTAGTGTATAAGTGTGGATGTGGTGAGTACAGATAAGTCTAGTGTATAAGTGTGGATGTGGTGAGTACAGATAACTATAGTGTATAAGTGTGGATGTGGTGAGTACAGATAACTCTAGTGTATAAGTGTGGATGTGGTGAGTACAGATAAGTCTAGTGTATAAGTGTGGATGTGGTGAGTACAGATAACTATAGTGTATAAGTGTGGATGTGGTGAGTACAGATAACTATAGTGTATAAGTGTGGATGTGGTGAGTACAGATAACTTTAGTGTATAAGTGTGGATGTGGTGAGTACAGATAACTATAGTGTATAAGTGTGGATGTGGTGAGTACAGATAAGTCTAGTGTATAAGTGTGGATGTGGTGAGTACAGATAAGTCTAGTGTATAAGTGTGGATGTGGTGAGTACAGATAAGTCTAGTGTATAAGTGTGGATGTGGTGAGTAAAGATAACTTTAGTGTATAAGTGTGGATGTGGTGAGTAAAGATAACTTTAGTGTATAAGTGTGGATGTGGTGAGTACAGATAACTATAGTGTATAAGTGTGGATGTGGTGAGTGCAGATATTGTGCAGAGGGTTTGTCTGTCTTATGAATGGAAGACATGATCAGTGATCAGTTGGAACATGCAAAAGTTACAGTTATGACATCTGAAAGAGAGCAAAACCAAGACAGCTTACAACACGTGTGTGTGTGTGTGTGTGTGTGTGTGTGTGTGTGTGTGTGTGTGTGTGTGTGTGTGTGTGTGTGCGTGCTTTCCCCTTTTCCTCCCCAATGTAGTCATTATGCCAATAGATAGATAGATACTATATTTGTCCTTGCTGAAATTTGTTTTGTGCCAAGCAGTCATCAGGATATGAAGAACAACACATAGACAACAAACGGATCACACAATACATTGACAATACTTAACAACAATACTTAACAAACAAAAGACAATACCAAACACACACACACTCCCTGCTGACAGGTGCCGCCCCAGCACTCAACTTGCAGGCTCAACAAAGCCGGATGCCCCGCTTGGATTCGAACCCCCAGGCCCAGCCTCTGTGGTGGTGGACAGGCCGTACCACTGAGCCACCCGAACCCCCAGCCTCTGTGGTGGTGGACAGGCCCTACCACTGAGCCACCCGAACCCCCAGCCTCTGTGGTGGTGGACAGGCCCTACCACTGAGCCACCCGAGCGCCTAAAACATGCCTTTTGTCTGCGGAAATGATAGCACTGCACTGGAACATAACATCTTCGTAATTTGTGTCTGGCACTGTCTAGTTAGCAGGAATCAATGAAGAATGACACTAATATGATCTGCCTGGAGGACTTAGGTTCAGCTGATTGCTTCTTTTTTATTTTAAAGAACACTCCCTCTGATGTTATTTAAAGTCCAATAGAGGACTTTGTTCCAAATAGAGAGATGATTCTGCGTTTAAAGGAACTTTTACATATATGCAAAGTAACCACATCATTCAACATAAAACAATGTCAGTATTGGCTGAGGAAAGGCGTATTTTGTTGCTTTGCTACAGTATGTGGTGATCTATGATCCTGCAAAGGCATGGTTCTTATGAGCATGAGTTCTTAGGGATGAGTCAGAATAATCTTCTTGAGGATACAAATCGATGCAATGCAGTTATTGTAGCAAAGGGTGTTGATTGGTGTAATTTCTATCATTATGAAAGAAAATCTCCAAAACATTCTTTCCTAAATAAATCCCCCCAAACTGTAAAAAACCACTACTGTATATTCACCCTAGGAATGACCCTAGAATAATTTACTTTGGCCAGTCATGCACACGGGCCCCTAATTACTTTAAGACAGCTAAGTGGAGACTTGGAAACATTGAAACTTTCAATGACCCTCTGTTAATAAAAGTTTGTCCTCATTTAAGAAACAAAACTCTACAGTACTAAATAAATACTGATTAAGTTACTGCTAGAGTGCATTTCTATCGGAGAAGTAAAAGTGTATAAGCCTGATTACTACTGTACAAAACGTAATGTTGAGGATTATTCAAATCACACACAAACACACTTTAAGCACACCCCAATGTGTGTGTGCTTTGCTTTGCTTTGACTGTAGCTTGGACTGTGTGTTTCTATACAGTTACTGTAGACCAGCTTGTCCGCTCTGGTTTCATAGAGAGAAGGGGGGGGGGGGTTGAGAGAATGACCCATATTCTCCTCCGAGGGAGGGGAAGTCACCTTGTTGACCGGGCAGTGAGAGGAGGGGAGAAAATAAGCTGGCTAATAAGCAGATATATTGATTCTGATAATTATTAGTTGGAGGAAATTGACTGGTTATGTGTGGCAACTCAAACTGACAAGTTTATCATTTTTACAGATACAACTATATTGTAATAATCTGTAAACCTGTGACTAAGGACTAGGGGCACCGTGCACAGTATAGCCACAGTTTGTGCCGTTGCACTGATGACGTTTTGCTTAAAATAAATGACAGCCAGCAGGCTATTAACAAAACGTAATTTATCGCTATTGTTTTAAAAAAAGCATGTCCATTAATCATCTTCTTACCTGACATTAAAAGACCCCCAAAATGTGCTCTGTTGAATTGTTACTGTATTCACCAGCCGCATCTTGTTTTCATGCATAATGTCTGGTTGCCCTTGGCTGACTAAAGTATTGCTCATATGAGCTACCGGGGAGGATGCATGGGATCTGCTGTTACATAGATTTTTAAGATGATATTATAGGCATTTGTTTGTGTGACAGTCTAAGACATTCAACATCCAACACAGGTCCGCTATACCACTTCTCAATTAAGTGTAACACAAAGGGAAGCATTCAACCATGAGCTTTTGGCCTGTTTAAAAGCAGAAAGCAAACAAGGTGGGAAAGGTTGCAAACCATTGGTCTACACGACTACACCCTCCCACATGTCCACCTGTCAGGGTTAACCATTGGTCTACACGACTACACCCTCCCACATGTCCACCTGTCAGGGTTAACCATTGGTCTACACGACTACACCCTCCCACATGTCCACCTGTCAGGGTTAACCATTGGTCTACATCTACACGACTACACCCTCCCACATGTCCACCTGTCAGGGTTAACCATTGGTCTACATCTACACGACTACACCCTCCCACATGTCCACCTGTCAGGGTTAACCATTGGTCTACATCTACACGACTACACCCTCCCACATGTCCACCTGTCAGGGTTAACCATTGGTCTACACGACTACACCCTCCCACATGTCCAACTGTCAGGGTTAACTTAGCCCTACACACAAAAAGGAAACTCATTAATTTGATTCTGTGTGAGTGTGTGAGTGTTATATACATGTCCAAGAGTGGAACTGATACTATAGGGAGGAAAGAAGGCACAGGTCGCATTCAGTCCTTGGCTGACCGCAGGTACATGTGGGTCTGGAAGTGGAAGTGGTAACCACGAGGCTGTGTGGTGTTTGGACATGTTATTCCAGACGGGGCATTTTACACAGGTCTGGACAGTTTCAGTCCTGCTTTCGTTGGTTTGTGTGTTCGATGCACAAGCAGCGAGTTCACCGTTGTGAAGACAGAGAGAGAGAGAGAGAGAGAGAGTGCATGTCCGTGTGCGTGCGTGCGTGCGTTTGTGCGTGTGTGTGTGTGTGTGTGTGTGTGCGTGCGTGCGTGCGTGCGTGCGTGCGTGCGTGCGTGCGTGTGCGTGTGTGTGCATGCGTGTGTGCGTGTCAGAGAGGACAGCTTGTTGAAATGGGACGTAAGGAGAATGTTAACCAGCCAATCAACGTGTGTGTGTGTGTGTGTGTGTGTGTGTGTGTGTGTGCACACACGAGAGAGCGAGCGAGAGAGAGAGAGAGAGAGGGAGAGAGAGAGAGAGAGAGAAAGAGTGAGCCGTGGTAGAGAGAGAGAAAGCTTGTATTGAGGAGGCAGCAGACGGGTAATTTCGGGAGAGAGAAAGAGACAGACAGACAGTGTGTGTGTGTGTGTGTGTGTGTGTGTGTGTGTGTGTGTGTGACTGCGTGCGTGCGTGCAGATCAAGACTGGACACCATTACATGCATGATTAGAACACACACACACACACACACACACACACACACACACACACACACACACACACACACACACACACACACACACACACACAGCCGTTGAAACCATGGGGCAGAGTGCCAGAGACAGTGTGTAAGAGTCCTAACAGATTGAATGTATGTGTAGATGGACAGAAGGAAATTAGATCACTGCTCCTGATTGTATCTCAGTGTGCTGTTGCTTTACTCGTTTACCCTGCTAGTCCCCAGGAGAGACAGAGAGAGAGATGTTGCTTTGCCTCTTTATCTAGCTAGTCTGAGGAAGTGTGTGTGTGTGTGTATGTGTGTGTGTGTGTGTGTGTGTGTGTGTGTGTGTGTGTGTGTGTGTGTGTGTGTGTGTGTGTGTGTGTGTGTGCGTGTGCGTGTGCGTGTGTGCGTGCAGGGGAGGCCCCAGGAATCTGGAGGCCCGTTTCAAGACCAAATTTGAGGTCCCCATATACACCTATAATATAACTATAATAATTATTATTCTGTTGATACAGGCGTATTGACTATCAACAGCTTTGACAGTTCAAAGCACGTCCATTACAATTAGGCAGCAACAAACCTCTCCTCATCATGACGTCCCTTCACAATAAAGTGTCTCCCCTTTACCTCCCAATGTCGCACATTTCACCCCAGGTTATTAACAGGAAATAGGGGTGACTTAACATCATGGGAGAGAGCAAGGCAGCGAGTGAGCGATAGAGAGACGGCCAAGGGTCGACTGACGCCTGACGGTCAGTTGGAGCTCAGAGGCCCCCCTGAGGGTGGAGGCCTGTTTCAATTGAAACTGGTGAACCATAGCAAAGGCCTCGTGTGTGTGTGTGTGTGTGTGTGTGTGTGTGTGTGTGTGTGTGTGTGTGTGTGTGTGGTTGCGTGCATGCGTGCGTGGTTGCGTGTGCGTGCGTGCGTGGTTGCGTGCGTGCGTGCGTATCAGAGAGGACAGCTTGTTGATCAAGGGACGTAAGGAGAATGTTAACCAGCCAATCACCTTGCACGTTATTGATTGAGACAAGAGACAGAACGCTAATTAGCTGAGAAAAGAAACAAAGGGGAACTGAGGCCATTTATGATGCTTTAATATACTTTTATACATGACCTCTCCACTTTTAAGCTGTATAGGTATAGCTTACCTGCAAAAGCTTTCTTTCACAGTGCTGTACTGTATGTGAGAACCTATTGTGACTGCAGGTCTGCCCATGAACAAGTGCACACCATGCTGCCAGAACCCAGCCTCCACACACACACCCACACACAGTCACACGGGTTACGGATCCATTAGGGTCAATATATATGTGTATTACACGGCTTGGTTGACTGCTTGATTGATGATCAATTGCTGAACTCAGCAGTGTGTTATTTTGTGATAATGACCGCTTGGCTCATTATCAGACCGCTGTCTAATCAAAGGCTCAGAGCACCTGCTCATGTCACTTTGCGCTGCTTGAGTTTGTGCCGTAGTATCCAACATGGCAGCCATGTAAACAAACACACCATGTAATTTACAACTACAATTTAGGCATTTAGCAGACGATCTTAATCCAGTGCGATTTACAGCAAGCAAGAACATCATATAATACACAATTGATCAAATACATAGAAATAGTCATCAAGGATTATAAGCAAGCTAAGGACCTAACAATCGACTAACAGTAGAATATCTGTACAATAAAATGATATATACACTATAGAGTGCTATGTCTACATAAAATGCTATCTAAGTTCCTTTGCCTATATGCCTGTAAGGTCGTCGGGGCTAGTGCTACGGCCTAAAGATAGAGTCTGAAGAGGTGAGGTTTCAGACTACGGCGGAAGATTGGGAGTGAATCTGCAGTTCTGGGATATTCATTCCACAGTTTTGGAGCCAGAAGGGACAACACTCCACACGTCCCAGACTGTTCTCAGTCTGGAACGTGTGTGTGTGTGTGTGTGTGTGTGTGTGTGTGTGTGTGTGTGTTTGTGTGTGTGTGTGTGACTGTGTGTGTGTGTGTGTGTGTGTGTGTGTGTTCGGGGTTGTAGGGTTGGATCAGACTTTGAAGATATGGGGGTGCCAACCGTGCCATACCTTTGGTGGTGCCTACCATACCAACTAAACGTTGCTCTCAAGAATGTTTTTGAAAACAGTTGAAGCCAGAAATACACAATGCAGTAACCAAACATGTATTCTATTTGATCAACACTTCCTTGTTTTCTGAGGCAACCGTGTCCACCCAGCGCAACACTTGCAATCATTTCATTAACGTAAGCAAGGAAATACTTTGTTTTGTTGTTACTTTTGGGTTAATTCATGAATTTATTTATTATATTAGCCATGTAATAAGCAGGATCATATATGTGGAGAATAATATACAGGATAATATATTCACCACTTCACCACTTAATAATTCTCCACTTAAGCCCTATTTCAAATACTCGAGGTTCAGGCCACTATGCACCACCGATCAGGAGTCATTGTGTCGAGGGCTTTGTCAGCGTAGACATTGTACCCGTCTGTCTGAGTCCCTTTTGTGCCCATATCGGACATATTGGTCATATTGTTTATGGTTATGTTTGAGTCAGTGTGACGTTATGAATTTTAATATAGGATAGTGAAAATAGCCAATCTACAAGCTCACAACAGCAGCAGTGACACGTTTTAAGCTCGTAAATATGCTATTTTCACAAAATACTTAAAGATTTAAATGTACGTAATTTGTACTTTGGAATATTTGAGTATTTACTTGCATATACCACTGCTGATATCCACTGCTGATATCCACACAAGATGTTTAAGGCCCCCCCCACAGTATAATCCCGAGTGTTAATTTAACTCCAAAGAGTGTGAAACATCGAAGGAAAAGATGCATTTAGTTCCAATTTGACACTCTCCAGAGTTAAATGAACACTCTTTATTTCCCAGCGCTGGGGGAGGAGGGTCACATTCAGCCTCGTCCACAGGGCATCGTGGTGGGCGTCCAGCCGAACAAACTATGTCAGGTTTCATTGGAGGGCTTTAATCAGATCTCCGCTGAGTCAGCCAAACTATATTTGGGCCGCCTGATCCGTTTTCAAATTTTTACCTCCTCTCCTTCACCCCGTCTCTCTTTCCTCTGTATATTCCCCTCCCTTTCTGGCTGACTCCTTTGTTTTGTTTTTTACGGGAACCGGGTCTTTAGGAGCGGAGATCGGAGAAGAGGAGATTTTGTGGTGCTTCTCACCCGGATCATGATCAAGAAGACGATGTATTGATCGTGTGCATGCGTTTCCTAAAATTTGTATTTTGTCCTGTGTAAGTCAACAGTATTGCTGATTGCAGCAATACCTTCTCTCAGTTGAGTTTATACGCACACCTATAACGTGCCTATACTGCTGGTTGGCCACAGTTTAACCCATTCTGGGCGGGCACCCATTTTGGTGTCAGCATCATGTTATGCTTTAGCTATTGAAAAATAGCAGATCTACAAGCTCATATCGCGCGATACGAGCTTGTAGGTCTGCTATTTTTGAAAAAAATCGAAGAACGACTGACATTTTTAGAATCTGATCTCAGGTCAGAATGGGTTCATCAGACCAGTGTGTGTCCGGCGGAAACCTCGTATGAATCTGATCTCAGGTCATACTGCTGGTTGGCCACAGTTTAACCCATTCTGGGCGGGCACCCATTTTGGTGTCAGCATCATGTTATGCTTTAGCTATTGAAAAATAGCAGATCTACAAGCTCATATCGCGCGATACGAGCTTGTAGGTCTGCTATTTTTGAAAAAAATCGAAGAACGACTGACATTTTTAGAATCTGATCTCAGGTCAGAATGGGTTCATCAGACCAGTGTGTGTCCGGCGGAAACCTCGTATGAATCTGATCTCAGGTCAGAATGGGTTAACCCCAAAGGAGTAATTGGCTGTTACTAAATAATCCTACAGTAGCTGTTTGAGGGTTTCAAACCGACGACGCTCCGGTCACACATCTAGCGCTTTTCAGCTACAGAACGCACAGCTTCCATATCATCCATTCACCGCTTGTACAACTAAGCTTGGTAGAACAGCCTTGGAGGTTCGATGTCATGAGAGATTTGAGTGTTGAAAACAGAACTGAATATCTCTATTGCAAATCACATTTTCTGTGTGCAGCATGTGTGTATGTGAGTGTTTATGTGTATAGTATATATATATATATATATTATATATACTGTATATATATACTGCTGGGCCGTTATCGGCATTAACGTGCTGCGTTAACGTGAGACTCTTCTCGCGTGATTAACCCTCTAAGACCCAGCGTTGCTTTTTAGCAACAATTTTATTTTATTTAATTACTAAATTATTATTCTTTTTTTCTGTTCTTTTTTCACCTAAACGTCATCAGTGATGTTCATTGCAATGCCATTTCAATGCCATTGGTCATGATATTTGCATATAAATACCCCCCACAGAGGCTGAAATTCACACAAATGAAAAATGTCTGGACTCTGTGCGATTTTGAACATTTTTTTAACCTAAGACTTTTGACCTTTACCCTAATAAAAGTAGGTACAATAATTGTAATATATGTTTTTTTGTGATCATTAGAATGTCTAGAACATGTTTTATTCATTATTGTGAAAGATATCCCCCAAATGTAAATTATTAATTTATTATATTATTATATAATTATTATATAATTATTATAAATTTTCCATCAAACTTTATTTTTTTATTTTTTTTAACATATGTTTTAGTGTCAGTCCTAGTAGTACAAAGTAGTAGTAAGGTTGAAATCTATTTTTTGCAAGTAGAAATTAATGCGGGTGTTAGAACAAAGATCGCCGTTAATCTATTCTCAAAGTTGGGTCTGTACTTGGAGCTGGGTCTGCATAGCGGCCAGGAGGCGTGTGTGAACAGTTCTACAAGCTTACAATATGAAATATAAGGTATTAATAGGCTAGTTGTATTGTTAATATCCTTAATTTAAATCTTCAAACTGAGATATATTTTAAAACTGTTAGCACAATCATATCTTAAATTATATATTTTATGACTATATTTTATCACGGTCATCATGAATAAACAATTTAAACACAAGTACATCTTATTGAACATTATTTTCATTACCAATTATCATAAGGCTTCTGGTCACCGGGCCTGAGAAACCTGTTCTCAAAGACTTACTTCTGGTCATTATTTAGGTAGCGCACACATATTTTGAATGCCTTCGGCAGAGTTCAAATGAGCCATTTTAATGTATCTCTTAGGCCGGCAATTATTGGTTTTGGCTGTTTCTCTTATGACAAATACCGTAAAATATTATTCCCCTTGGCTTGGACATTGTTGACGGTTAAAGAATATAACCATGAATATAAGTGTGCTCTCTCCCTCTCTGCTTGTTTTCTCTCTTTCTCACATACACACGTCACATGTCTGTATAGCATGGGAGGGAATTACACAGTGACAGAATTAGAGAGATTAGAGAGAATTATGGAGAGATTGACACGTATGAGAAGTTGCGTGTGGTAATGAAAATAAGGTTAAATGCAAGCTGTGTAACAGCACTGTGTCCTACCTCTCAAATCAACAACAATGCACACGCATCGACATGATCCAACACAGATGCCTGAAGAGGCTTCACAGCAGCTGTCCATTAACTAGCATCATTGTGAGGTTGCGTCGCATGCAGGTGCAATCACAGGGCTAATCACAAAACCAACATGGAATTAGGGATGGAGCGATAATCGTTTATTATCGTTTGTTGCAATAAAAGCGCTCACTATAAACATAATATTGCAGAGTTTTAGATGTATTATGAAAGTGTCATCAGCTAAATGTTCCCCTCCAGAATATGGATATTAGGGTGCAAGTGGATAACAAAAGTGTCATATTTAAGAGTTTTAAGTGTATTTTGATTATCACAATTATATAGTTAATAGCAATAATTTTGCCATAATAATTGTGATGTGAAATTTTCATATCATCCCATTCCTACATGGAATACCCTGCTCTGTTAACCCATTCTGGTGTCATTTTGGTGTCAGCATCATGTTATGCTTTAGCTATTTAAAAATAGCAGATCTACAAGCTCATATCGCGCCACCGAGTGGCGCGATACGAGCTTGTAGGTCTGCTATTTTTGAAAAATCGAAGAGCGACTGACATTTTTAGAATCTGATCTCAGGTCAGAATGGGTTCATCAGACCAGTGTGTGTCCGGCGGAAACCTCGTATGAATCTGATCTCAGGTCAGAATGGGTTAAGTAGGCCTACTATGAGTATAAAAAAGCTCTATGCAGACTTTGCGGAGACTGTCCAAGATGTTCGTAAAAGCTTAAGACAAAGCTAGACAAAATATTTCTGTTACTCCTTCATGTTCAATTCGTTTTCGATCAAACCTTATAATGCTGTAAAATGATGTGGTTAGGCTGTGTGGTTGAATTCACCTGCTTGTCCTTCATACATCAAAAATGGTTGTGGGCATTTCTTCTTTATACCATACCGTCATTCCAGACATTCTGTCCGGCAATTTGTATGCGTGTGTGTGCGTGTGCGCGTGTGTGTGTGCGTGCATGTCTGTCTATAGATTTACTAATTACAATAGTAGGGCTTTCACTTCTAGTGATTTTTACAAGTTTACTAGTCGACTAGTTATCGACTTTCTATCTTTTTAATGATATTTGTACATTGGTGACTATAATCTAGCAGATCTTGAGGCCTACAAAAACGGGAGAAAAGAAACAAAAGAAAATGCCTTTTTTTCTAGTGAACTATTACCAACAAGGTTGACTAGTGGATTTACTAGTCGACTAGTTTAATAGTCGACTAGTTGCTTAAAGCCCTATACAATAGTATACAAAATAGGTTCTCTACACCTGTACCTACTTTAAACACTGTATTATTAAGTCTTGAATGAATGTTGCCCTTTCAATAAACTTTGAGTTATCCTCTTAGCTGTCAGGATGCATGATGAATCCCCTATTGTTAAATTGTCCTATTTCTTCTATCCAAACATGAGTCATCTCCATTGAACTTTGATTCTTGAGCAAAATTGGAACCATTTGTCAACATGTGCAGGAATGGGCAAGCTGTCCCACTCTACACATAGCATGACTAAGAGGTTAAACTGTGTTCAGCTAGATAAATCCTGAGAGAATGTTCGGTGACAAAACAGGAAGTAAACAATGCTGTAAGTCTCATCAGTGCTTTGACTTATCGACTGTGGCTTTGGAAAACCTACAAACAAACAAGCACGTGTTGTTATTGACGACGGTCCAGTGTTGATTCTTTCCCTATTAAACCTTGACCCCAGGCCAGCTACTGACCTGGGAATCCCTCTTTTTTACTGGCGTACATGCTGTAATGCATCCACAAAAGTAAGATAGTGTTTGAAAACAAATTCTGTTTGACAGTTTTATCTCAGGCTCAGCCGTCAGAAAGGAATGGGAATGGATGGGTCCGATGATGAGTCATCAGACCCATTCTGAGTTTTGTGTAATTATTTGTTTCCACTGTGTGCAGGAAAGAATGATTCTGTGTTATTAATACTGTACATCATACACAATAAAATCCTGAGTGTTGGCTTAACTCTGACAAATCTAACCAGGGCAAGGGTCCATCTGGTTACAATCTATAGACTCTTGGGGTTAAACGAACACTCAGGACATTACAGTGTAAATGCAGTCTGCAATCCTACAGCTGCAGGTCTTGTTCACTGTTTGTTTTCTTTCTCACAATCTCCACCATTTACTGTATGTCAACAGGTTTGTAGTACATGATGTGTTTTCCCACTGCTACTTGTTTCAGAGACATCCTAGACTGTGTAGCACGGCTTGGGTCTTCTTTGTATTATCTATGTCATTGTCATCTCCGCGTCAAGGCTGTAAATGAAATGGCTGCAAAAGGCATCCTCTCTCTCTCTCTCTCGCTCGGTAGGCAGACATGTTTATGGCTCGCTACGGCACGATTGCTAGTGTACTGTATGGCCGTAAAACAAATAATCTTTCAACAGCATCTGTCAGGTGATAATACAGTATAGTTAGACTGGGAAGGACACTGCAAATGCCTTTGTTACTGTAAGTTACAGTACTGTGTGTTTGCACTCAAAAACTTAATTTGTGTCTCTTCTCTTTGTGTGTGTGTGTGTGTGTGTGTGTGTGTGTGTGTGTGTGTGTGTGTGTGTGTGTGTGTGTGTGCGCGTGTGTGTGTGTGTGTGTGTGTGTGTGCGTGCGCGTGTGCGTTGCTTTTCCAGCACGTCGTTGAGACAACCATCGTCGACTGCCAAAGTGTGCCTGGTTTGCGGAGACGAGGCATCAGGGTGTCACTATGGGGTGGTCACGTGTGGCAGTTGTAAAGTCTTCTTCAAGCGCGCCGTGGAAGGTACAGTATACAGCCCACTCATGTTGTGTAGCTCGCTCATCAATACTGTACTTAATTGACTGAAGTTTTGTTGCATGCAAAAGTCACATACTGTACCTCAGTTGCTCTGAGGTGACGATTGCACCTCCAACAAGTCTGAGGAGCTGCACCATTAAATCCTTCGTGTTAATTACATTTGCACACTATCAGAGTTACGAATGAATAAATTCTATAGATTCTACCGTGTGACGATCACATGACCCCTCAGATGTTTCTGTGTGGAAACAGGTGAGAATTACCCTCACGAAAAAATGTTGTACAGGTGCCAAGAAAAATGGTTCCATGTTTTTCCACCTTCAAAGGCAAACACGGCCTTTAATGTGGGTGACATTGCTGTAGTTGTATACTTAGAAGTAATACTTTATCCCCTCTGTAACTGTTTTGGGAATTAAAATGCTAATTATCTGAAGTAACTCTCCATGACATACCGTAGTGGCAGCAATAAATCATCACTGCATCATTCTGCATCAGTCTGTTAAAGGGCGTAGAGTAGAAAACAGTGACTTTAGAAGATTCAGTGCTAAATCTATATCCCAGATTCTGTACAGATATTATTACTGTAATGAGATTACATGTGACTCTCCGAATCCATCACAATGCCTGCCTGTTAGTGTACAGTAATTACAGTGGGCACATGTCGTCTTAGGTATAATACTTTATACTATACTACTTTATGTTGTCAGATTTCTTATTCTGTAGTCATATTTTCACTCTGTTCTGTTTAGATAAATATTCCTGTTTGGGCTTTAGACTAACACGCACGCACGCACGCACGCACAGAGAGTATATACAGTAAGGTTGGTAGATAAATAGAGCCATCGCTTGTCTTTTTCTATTAATTAAAATGATGCCAGGATATTGTTTTGGGTAGCACAGTGAAATGAGATCAGAACCCACTACACCTGGAAGAAACTTTAGTTCAAGAAGTTGTTGGGACTGGTGTGTCTTGGCCGTGCATCGTACAGCTCTCTGCATGTGTGTCCCCAGCAGAGGCTGGTTGTTTCATTTCATGCAACCAATCATTCCGGATGATTGCACGAACAGATCTTTATGTCTTGACGTATTATTTATTACACTACAACATCCTGAGTGTTAATTTAACTCGGAGAGCATAGAAATAGATGAATAACCACTGTGTCGCGAATGCCTTAAATCTGTGATTCAGGGCATTTATTGGTCTTGTTTTTTTAGTTGACTGGCACGTCAAAAAGAACCAGTCGGCAGAGAGAATCAGCAGCCTTCATAATGTGTTTCTCATTGTCTGCATGTTGCCAGCGGCGGTGCCCTATAACTCATTCACTCTCACATACCCAGCACATGCACACACAAGCAAACACTTCAGCCAGCCAGCCAGCCAGCCAGTCAGCCAGTCAGCCAGTCAGCCCCCTAGGTGGTTTCCCAGGCTATTGGCAGAATTGCAGTCATTTCCTATCAAATCACGCCTTCGTTTTGGCGATATGTTTAGCACACAGCGACATTATGGAGACCTCAAACCGGATTACGTGCCTGGTCTTATCGAATCAGATATGCCCCCGTTCTTCCTCTTGAGCGCGGAAGGTGGGGAGACAGTGGCAGTGAGATGTTAAAGATCTGACAAATTTGTGTGTTTGTTTGGGAGTGCTGGTTACGTGAGGCCCTCTGAGGAGCACTTTCTGCATATCGTCTGCCTGCTCAGACTTATCCAGTCTCTGCCTTCAGAGCAGAATGACACCAAGGCACTTTGGCTTGTAGGTAAACAGCCCTTTACTAAGGCAAGCTATACAGTCTTCTTTGATTATTGGTCATTTTGACTGTATACTGTATACTTGGCAGGTTTAAATTTTCCACTTCATGTTTATTGTCACATCACGAGGTTACATAGGTGTAAAAACCTGACCACAGAACTGCTGCTATACAGTATGTGGACCTATTGTTACGTTGCCACTTTTTGGCACCTCATGTCTAATATTTGCTTATTTTTATGTATACTATACACATGTAGATGTTTTTGATTTCTCTTTCTGTTTTCTCCTTACTTTTTCCTCTCTCTCTGTACCACCCCCTGGCCCGCACACTCATACCCCTTTCCTTGAAAACAACAAAAAATGGAGCTTGCAATAAAGGTAAGTTCACCCCACTTCTTTACAACCTGTAAACCTGTGATGTGACAATAAAATGTATTCCGATTCCGATTCTAGAAACTTGGGTGAAATTGCAGTGTAATAAAATTTATTCATACAAAGGGAGAATAGCACAGTCTCTTGTGAAAGTAAGAGAGCATTTAGCAGCATCAGTGCCTTGCTATTCCTCGATCCACCTATAGTTCAACTCTAACCCTGAAGGCCGGACAACGGGGTGAGACCTGTCTTGAGTTACTCCAGGTCTTATTTAGTGCTGGGTTGAACTGCATCATCTGAACTACAAAGACTACAAATGGTTGTGAAAACAGACTGTGAAAAGATTCTGTACGTGCGTTTCATCTTTGTTGCACAATAGTGGACACGAAACATATTAGAGAGACTTATAGGGTACATGCATACCGTGACAAATTAATTTAACAAGTTAATTTAACAAGTTTAATTTAACTCCAGTAACACTTTAGAGTCTAGATGTTGCTGTGTGGCACACATTACGAGTTGGATTCAAAACCGTGAATGTGCAAATGCATGTATCTGGGCCAATCACACCAACTGGCTGAGCTGAGACTGCATGAGTATTTCCGTCTATATTCAGTATACTGTAGTACAGTGAGACTGCATGTGTCTTTCTATCTATATTCAGTATACAGTAAAGTACATATACTGTACCATGTCAAGTACTGTATATTACATGGCTGTGTGGTATCCACTTGAAAACTGAATACTCCCACTCACTTTTTGGTATTATCGAGTACCAATAATACCAAAACTTGGAACGATGCAAGTTGGAAATGCATGCCCCGCCCGGTTATTATGTCTGTGTCATTGTGATGTCAGAACATCATTGTCAGTACAGGCCAGCTCCATATGGAGATCTAGGGGTGATCAGTGCACGTTGGGGGGGTGATCAGGTGTGATCAATTGGCTAATAACCCATTCTGACCGGGCACCCATTTTGGTGTCGGCATCATGTTATGCTTTAGCTATTGAAAAATAGCAGATCTACAAGCTCATATCGCGCCACCGAGTGGCGCGATACGAGCTTGTAGGTCTGCTATTTTTTGAAAAATCGAAGAACGACTGACATTTTTTTAATCTGATCTCAGGTCAGAATGGGTTCATCAGACCAGTGTGTGTCCGGCGGAAACCTCGTATGAATCTGATCTCAGGTCAGAATGGGATAAAGGGCGAGGTCGCGCAACAGCGTGATGCGAGAACATAATTGTGATGTCAGAACAGGCCAGTACTGTATATGGAGATCCAGGGCCCTGTCGTATGTACAGTACACATGTACATACACACAGAGACGTGGTGCATTTATAGATAGATAATATACTGTAGCTTAAGTTTATCTGTTTTTTTAACACTGCTGCCTGTTCTATAACACTAGATGAATATTATACTGTAGCTATCTGTTTTTTTGAATCCTCTTACGCTGCGTTTGATTCACTCTGAAGTAAAAGTCTGCCCTTAAACTAAAGTCACATGCTATTGCGGTGATCTACGCATAGCTCATTGGTGAACATGAGCAACTGATTTAAAAACTGCACTTGTCATGCGTATGCGAGACTCGCCAAAGCATTCTCTGTGTTTGATAGAATGGAAATGTCTCTCTGCGGTTTATTATTAAAATGACATTGGGATAATTCAACCCATTTCAGGGCTCTGAAGTTCTACGTTTTCGTTGCATATGCAACCTAAATTTAATCTGTGCAACCTCTAAATGTAATTGGGAGCGTGACCGCAAATAATTGTCCTGGTGCGACCTTTTTTTCCCCCCATAGCACTGCAGCCTAATGTCTCTTTGTGTGTGCACAGTCACACTAACATTCACCACACTCGAATGTCTCTTTGTGTGTGCACAGTCACACTAACATTCACCACACTGAATGTCTCTTTGTGTGTGCACAGTCACACTAACATTCACCACACTGAATGTCTCTTTGTGTGTGCACAGTCACACTAACATTCACCACACCGAATGTCTCTTTGTGTGTGCACAGTCACACTAACATTCACCACACTGCAGACGAATGTCTCTTTGTGTGTGCACAGTCACACTAACATTCACCACACTGAATGTCTCTTTGTGTGTGCACAGTCACACTAACATTCACCACACTGAATGTCTCTTTGTGTGTGCACAGTCACACTGACATTCACCACACTGCAGACGAATGTCTCTTTGTGTGTGCACAGTCACACTAACATTCACCACACTGAATGTCTCTTTGTGTGTGCACAGTCACACTAACATTCACCACACTGCAGACGAATGTCTCTTTGTGTGTGCACAGTCACACTGACATTCACCACACTGCAGACGAATGTCTCTTTGTGTGTGCACAGTCACACTAACATTCACCACACTGCAGACGAATGTCTCTTTGTGTGTGCACAGTCACACTAACATTCACCACACTGCAGACGAATGTCTCTTTGTGTGTGCACAGTCACACTAACATTCACCACACTGCAGACGAATGTCTCTTTGTGTGTGCACAGTCACACTAACATTCACCACACTGCAGACGAATGTCTCTTTGTGTGTGCACAGTCACACTAACATTCACCACACTGCAGACGAATGTCTCTTTGTGTGTGCACAGTCACACTAACATTCACCACACTGCAGACGAATGTCTCTTTGTGTGTGCACAGTCACACTAACATTCACCACACTCGCTGGGCCTTGGCGAGACAATCGGCCCCTTTCAAACCAATCAAACATCAGCTTCACTTTTCTACCTCTTATTTTAGATTGATTACGTTTAGCTATCAATCACTTCGCTAAATCATTACATGAACCGCTAAAGACCCGATAAAGTAAACTATAACATTAACATTTTGACATCACAGGCAGTGCATGACTCCGCATTAGGAAATTAAATGTCCTATTTTAAGGCCAATTTTAAGTGATCGTTCCGCCAAGAACGACACATTTTGAAGTGTGAGTCATTATAAAATCCATATTTTACAGTATTACCAGTGCTTAATTTGTAACTCATTAGGTGCCGGAGCCGCTCATGCACGATTTTGACGGTTTTATGCGTTTGTTTTGGCGGCTTTATGCGGTTATTTTGGCCTAATTGCGGCCGCCTCTCCCACCCCAGAGTGACGGCCAGGCAGTAACAAACACATTATTTTTATTTGACCCACATAGTATAAGCAAATGGGTGAGAGAATATCAATCACCCAAGTGTCACCATTCAGATTATATTCAATTAGTGAAAGACGTGCAAACAAGCAGAATTTTGGCGGTTTTGTGTGGTTTTTTTGGCGGTTTTATGAGGTTATTTTGGCCTTTTCGTGGTTGCCTCTGCTGTTCCAGAGTGACAGCCAGGCAGTAACAAACGCATTACGGTATTTATATTTGACCCAGATAGTAAGCAAATGGGTGAGAGAGAGAATACCAATCGCCCAAGTGTCACCATTCAGCTTTTATTTAATTACTGGGAAACGTTGGCACTGGGAAGAGGAGGCTACTTTGTCAAAGTCTGGGTTGTAGGAGCGTCTAATGAAAATACAGAGCTGTGCCACATCTACCAGTCGATTCATCGAACTGAACAGAATAAATAACACTCACATAGAACTGAAGGGAATAAATAACAATGACATAGATAAATAGGTCCATATTGTATGAGGGGTCATGCCTGTGTTCCCTCGGCCCTACTGTGTGTTCTCTCAGTTTAGGGTTAGGCCTGGGGTTACGGGTTAGAGTCAGGCTTAGTGTTAGTTTGTTGTAAATTGTAGTTTTGAGGGAAGAATAGGCTTGAGGGAACATAAGAGAGAACATAATGTGTCCCAGTCCAGTGATTTCAACCACAAGTCGCCAATACATTAACTTCACAATTGAACAAAATACATTCTTTATTTTTTGGTTGGTGGTTTTCGTTTTTAGCCACATTAACACAGTTGGAATGTTAAAGAATGTTTTTATTCCATCAGAAAGTCGTTTTAGTGTCATTGAGTCGTTCTAATTGCTTAAACATGTCACTATGTGTAATGTTTTAACGATTGGATTAACCAATGCTAACCAATGCTATAAACCAGAAAATAGAGCTTTCCTCTTAAAGTATGCAAATTCCGCTAAAATTTCCGCTTTTTGTACACAATCGTTTTTGAAGATAATACTAGTCTTTTACTAACTGGCTACCAGAAATAGCAGAGAAAGAAGTATTAACCATCGTATTTTGTAAAAAGTGTGTTTATTTTCGGTCCGCCTAAAGCTAATGTTCCAGATGGGGGCACTGGTGAATCAGAACAATGGAACATGCTTCCTGTTTCCAATAGCAGAAGAAGAACACAATGTAAACATTGTAATTAACATTATGTCACCATAACGTGGCTATTATTAGTTACTTTGGAATGTACCTGCCATGAAAATTAAGGTCATAATAACGCAGATCACATCGATATGTAATATAGCGCGATATGTACTATGTATGTGTTTTAGCTACAGGATTGATATCAATATAATGCTAAACGTAAGCTAAAAAGCTATCGCGGGGTTGCCCGGTTCTGAGAAATAAGCAACCCGGTATATGAAAACAAGCCCAAAATAAGCGAAAATAGCAAATACAAATACAAATCTTGTCCCTGGAGACAAATAATAATAACAGGCTAATATAGCTATTTTATTTGTAGGCTACTCATCTGGAACATTTACATAGGCCTGATCTAATAAGGGTCCACTTGGTTACCAACTCTCCATAATCAACTACACTTTAAAAACAAGCCCAAATAATCAACTACACTTTATTTTTTGTCAAATATTTTTTTAGTAAATAAATAAAAATAATATATAAATTTAAATTATTATAAAATTGGTACAGTAGGCCTATGCATATTTCTTTAGAAACAAGGCCAACTAATTATAATAAGCAGACATGGCAACACTGCTGGTTGAATAATGGAGGAATGAAGGGAAAACAGCGCCCCCTAAAGTCATAGATCACTGCTGAAATCTTTGAAGGGGGAATGCTCTAATTTGGGAATTCTGGTTCAACAAGTTTCAAATGGTCATATCTTCTTCATTTTCCCCCCAATTTCAATGAGCAATACATCATATGAAAGGTTACAGTGTGCAGTTTCATAATATGTAAATAACTGAAAAATGACCATGGCCCCCTTGTATATTAAACCACTGGCACTGGTCACATATAGACAGTACGCTCCCGTGCGTCTTTGCTCCTTACATTTTGGTGGGTACACTGCATGCTGCTAGTGCTCGAAATGTCCTCATGGTTGGGAATGCTAGGAAAGAAGTTCAGTTTGAACCTTGCTTTTGCAAGCATGAACAACTGGATAATTTGTAACCCAGTGTCGCCATGCACGCATACTGGACTCAGACCACTAAAGCCTCTTCAGTGTTTTATTAAATGGAGCCGTCTCTCTCAGCTCTCCACTGCTAGTCAAACACTACAAGAGCTTATAGTGTTAAGTGCAACCCATACACTGGCCTGATTTAATCGAGGATGCGCGCATGTGTGTGTGTGTGTGTGTGTGTGTGTGTGTGTGTGTGTGTGTGTGAGTGAGTGAGTGTGTGAGTGTCCTTGTGATGTGTGCTGTTAGCTGCGTTACCTCACATGACCCGTCCCGTACACAGCTGCTGCTGCTGCTGCTGTTGGGTGCTCAGACGTGCGAGCGAGAGAGAGATAGAGAGAGAGAGAGAGAGAGAGAGAGAGAGAGAGAGAGAGAGAGAGAGAGAGAGATTAGGGGTTAGGGTAGCGACAGGCGGAGGAGGGGAATGGAGGGAGGAGAATAAGAGAGGACAGTGAAACAGATACAGACAGAGAGAGAGGATGGAGGAAGGACGAAGGTTAAAAAAATGCAAACGCAGACAGAGATGGAGAGAGGAAGAGCTGAGAGAGAGAGAGAGAGAGAGAGGGAGAGAGAGAGAGAGAGAGAGGGAGAGAGAGAGAGAGAGAGAGGGGGGTAGGAAAGTAAGAAACAGAGTGAGAGAGAGCAGGTGAAAGAAGAAGAGAGAGAGAGAGAGAGAGAGAGAGGCAAAGCGAGGTGTCAGCAATGAGCTCTGGAGGTGTAAGTTGGGACGTGAGGAGACGTTTCACGCACGCGCGCACAACCGCCCCCAAAAAAAACTGAGAATCCTCAGCTGGGCCTGTGAGATATGAGCGGAGACTGCAGAGGGAGAGAGCGGGCATCGGCACAAGGCGAATAATCCAGCCGAGTGCTTTCATTTCTTTTGGCACCGCCCACCTCGAGGGACGCAACTTTTATGGTCTGCCGTAGCTCATTAGGCCCACTAACTGGCTCATAGCCCCTCTTCACCACCACACTAGCCCATTCTGACCTGAGATCAGATTCATACGAGGTTTCCACTGGACACACACTGGTCTGATTCACCCATTCTGACCTGAGATCAGATTCTAAAAATGTCAGTCGTTCTTGTCAATTTTAGCAGACCTACAAGCTTGTATCGCGCCACTCGGTGGCGCGATATGAGCTTGTAGATCTGTCAAAAATAGCAGACCTACAAGCTCGTATCGCGCCACTCGGTGGCGCGATATGAGCTTGTAGATCTGCTATTTTTCAATAGCTAAAGCATAACATGATGCCGACACCAAAATGGGTGCCACGGTCAGAATGGGCTAGTTAGTATTCCTGAGTTGCGGACACATCCGATGAGACCTTGTTGTGTCTATATGCATGGTCTGTTTTTGCACAGCCAAGCCGTTTTGTTTTAACCCGGGTTTGGCCCCAGTTTCGCTCTGGGACTGTTTTCGGGAACATAGGTTTGCACATCAAACGGCTCCTTGACGTTGAAATGCTGAAGGCATTTTTCCAAAAAATGTTAAGAATCATTTTCTCCTCACGGGTGAATATTCACTCTCTGGATTTTCCTGTCGTACAGACTCGAAGTCAAATACTCACTGTATAAGTCTGTACTGTAAAAGTTATAATTGTGGCTTCGTAAATGGTATAGGAAGACTTTCTATGGCGATTAAACATTTTTATGCAAAGAGAGGTTAAAGTATTGTTTTGAGGTATAAGCACAGGAGCCACAATACCCGGCAACAAAGGACACAGACACTTTGAAGCTTTGTTGGAAGTTTTCCTTGAAGCTCAGAAGCAAGATTTTTATAATAATTAGGAGTACTTCAAAACAATGTTAAGATACATGCAGTTGGGGGATTTAGTTAACTTCTTCTTTTTTTTGTGTAGCGCCCAGGATTACATTAGATAATTGACACTGGGTGAAAAAATGGGTTGCAAAATCGTGGGATAAAATAAATAAATAATAATTTATATATATATATATATATATATATATATATATATATACACATCTTATTTTTTATGCTACACTGACACAGACAGCATCTCTGCTCACTGCCCAACAGAAGCGCAAATGGATGACAATAGGTCAAGGTCAAATTTTAACAAAATAGATGACAAAGAATAGAAGACATGAATAGATACAGTGAAAGTGTTTTCACAATTTCACATTGTTTTCACAGCATTATGCAATGCTATTTTATTGCATAAACTCTAACTTTACATAATACTGCATGTAAAAAGAAAAATAAATTAATCGTTTATAAGCAAAGTCAGCTATCTGAATCTTACACGCACGCACGGCAACATGTTAAGACTCTATGCTAAATGTGGTGTGTGGCATAAAGCGTGGCATGGAACATGGATTGGAGTGCTATCATCCATTCCTGCTTTTGCAGGACAATGCTGGGCACGTGGTTTATACATTTTTTTTATTGATTATTAAATGGTTTATTTACATAAATATAGCACATTTTATTGTTAAACAAACATATTGTTACCAGTTCCCTACGTTCAGGATAGGGCAACGCTGTTGCTTTTTGAACTGTTGAAGAACAAGCTTGTAAATGAACTGTGGGGCTCTTGCTTGATTCAGTGCTCAAACTTGCATTTCTTGTTTGAACGGGTTCTCTTTTAGTAGCCTACATGGGTACAAAACTCCTGGTATCTGCAGCTGTACTTCACCTTCACTTGTTATATTTCACTCTTGATGAGATCAACGCTGCAGCGGTTGCTTTTATCGGGCCATCAATGAAAGTGGTTGACAAAGGTGTTAAGACAAAGGGTGCCAATCTATTCATGTTTGGCATAATCGCACGCTTGAATAGGTGCTGTACACTTTGTTGTGACAGGATCTGTGTTTCCAGTCAAACTTTGTGTGGTTATTCATGAAGCAGAGTTGAGCTGTGCTGTACAGTCAATAAATGAAATAAAAGCGCTATGTTACTGCCACTTGTTTCTCACCCATTACAGAATACACGAATCATCACGAAAGTCTGAATGTCCAGTGTAGTGTGCTGCTCATGTTAAGAGCTGCAGAGCTTTTCGTTGATAGGTTGAAAGTATAGTCTGACAGGAAATAGGGAGAGAAATGGGGGAAGACAAAGGCTGTTGGGATCGGGAGTCGGGAGGCCGTGGCACGCCGTCAGGCTGGCTCAGCAGCCTATAGGTGCCCAGACGGTTGCGCTAACCGGCCGGTCCGTAGATTGATTTGTGACATGGATGTCTCCCGTCAGCTTTAGACTTTTTTTTCTTCTTTTTTTCTTTTTTGCAATGTTGTTTCTCAACAGTATTTAACCAATGGCATTTTCATAAGAATATCATTTTAGTACAGTGCTTCTAGTAAAGGACAGAATATATTCTTTGCCAGCCCCCAGAAGGGAACCAAATCAGGAGCAAATAGATGAGGTGTGGAAGTCAGTAGTCAGTAGTGTAGTGCGTGTATGCATGAGTGGAAGGTATGGGTGTGTGTTGAATGTATTAACAGAAATGTTGGTGCATAGTGGGAGAAGTGCAAGAGAGCACTGAATACAACAGAGCTGAGGAAGGGACTGGGGAGACAGGCTTATATACAGGGCATCGGCACCGGGCCCAGGTGCCGCTGCTTGACTGATTGTCATGACATCATAGCACTGCTCCCCAATCCACTGCAAGATAAGGAGAACAGAAATTAGGACAGCAAAGTAAAGAAACCATAAACTAACCAAAGTGTACTAACAATATAATTAAAGCTACACCAGACCACCTAATATAAGATACCATACTTCTAAATATACTATACACCCTAATATAGTACAATACAATATATACAGGGGGCCGCTATTTTTGAATAACCAACGTACATGCATAAAGGGGTTAAAATGATTGTGATGCTACTTTTGCTGCGGACCCCCTAGAACCCCCCCAAGGACCGCCCGAGCCCCCTTTTAGAACCAATGACTTAGAGCAGTGGTTCGCAAATCTTTCAGATGGAGACCTGAAAATTTGATTAGGCAATTGCCCCAGGACCCAAAGTAATGAAAATAGCAGATCTACAAGACGACAACGCGTCGCTTTACGCTGTGTTATTGCAAACGGCTCTTTTTACTACTTCTTAATTATATATTTCTTTTATTTATGGTATTTCTTAGATTTGTTTTTTAGC